>NC_084593.1:8838440-9063440 GCF_033807715.1 Cololabis saira | reverse complement strand
TATGCCATTCCTTCGAAAGTTAATTCAGCCCGAACCGTAACGTGCACCCAAGTGTGTTATACATCAAAATGTGCGTCTCCATCCTCCGACTACACGCATTACTTTTCTCTTTCAAAAGCGTTACCGTGGCGATGCTAGACGCCAAAAAGCGCGGCCACCCTTCATCTGGTTGGTTCAGACAGAAAAAACTTTGCGCCTCAAGCCCCATAATACGGTTTGACGTACATGAACGAAAATTGGTACACTCCTGTATCATGTCGCAACTAAAGGAAAAGTCTCTTGGCGCCATGGCCGAAACCGAACAGGAAGTCAGCCATTTTGAACATTCTGAATTAATTGCGTAATTTTGGAGCAATATATGCCATTCCTTCGAGAGTTAATTCAGCCCGAACCGTATCGTGAACCCAGATGTGTTATACATCAAAATGTGCGTCTCCATCCTGCGACTACACGCATTACTTTTCTCTTTGAAAAGTGTTACCGTGGCGACGCTAGACGCCAACAAGCGCACCCCCCCTTCATCTGATTGGTCCATATTTGATAGTTCCCCAAAAGGCACCAAATTTGGCATGCAAGCCAGGCCTGGCGATAAATTTGATATTTCATGGTTTGCATTAATGGGCGTGGCAAAATGGCTCAACAGCGCCCCCCGGAAAACTTTGTGCCTCAAGCCCCACAATACGGTTTGACGTACATGCACGAAAATCGCTACACATCTGTATCATGGCACAACTTAAAGAAAAGTCTCTTGGAGCCATGGCCGAAACCGAACAGGATGTCAGCCATTTTGAATACATTGTGTCATTTTGGCGAAATTTATGCCATTCCTACGGCAGTTAATTCAGCCCGAACCATAACGTGCCCCCAGGTGTGTTATACATCAAAATGTGCGTCTACATCCTGCGACGCCACGCATTACTTTTCTCTTTCAAAAGTGTTACCGTGGCGACGCTAGACGCCAAAAGGCGCGCCCCCCCTTCATGTGATTGGTCCATATTTGATAGTTCTCCAAAAGTCACCACATTTTGCATGCAAGCCAGACTTGGCGATACATTTGATATTTCATGGTTTGCATTAATGGGCGTGGCCTAACGGCTCAACAGCGCCCCCTAGAATACTTTTCTCTGCCATAACTTTTGAATGGTTTGACATAGAGAGTTGTGGGTGGTGTCATGGGACTCTGTAATGAGTCCTTAGGCTTCGTTGGCCTTAATTAGCCCCGCCCCTTCTTCTGATTGGTTGTCCCTTTTTTCTGCTATAACTTTGGAATGGTTTGACATAGGAAGTCATGGGTGGTATCATGGGACTCTGTAATGAGTTCTTAAGCTTCGTTGGCCTTAATTAGCCCCGCCCCTTCTTCTGATTGGTTGTCCCGATTTTCTGCTATAACTTTTGAATGGTTTGACATAGAGAGTCGTGGGTGGTGTCATGGGATTCTTTATGGCGCCCTTGACCTTCATTGGCTTAAATTAGCCCCGCCCCTTCTTCTGATTGGTTGTCCCTTTTCTCTGCTATAACTTTTGAATGGTTTGACATAGGAAGTCGTGGGTGGTGTCATGGGACTCTGTAATGAGTCCTTAAGCTTCGTTGGCCTTAATTAGCCCCGCCCCTTCTTCTGATTGGTTGTCCCGATTTTCTGCTATAACTTTGGAATGGTTTGACATAGAGAGTCGTGGGTGGTGTCATCAGATTCTGTATGGAGTCCTTGACCTTCATTGGCTTGAATTAGCCCCGCCCCTTCTTCTGATTGGTTGTCCCTTTTTTCTGCTATAACTTTTCAATGGTTTGACATAGGAAGTCGTGGGTGGTGTCATTTCTGATATGCTTATGGAGGGCGGTGGCCGTGAGTGCGAGGGCCCGTTCATTGCTGCTTGCAGCTTTAATTATTATTATTATTTTTCTGACGAAAGGAGGGCCTTTTTGCCCCCCTAAACGTGCCCAAAAAGTCACCAAATTTTGCATGCAAGTCAGGCCTGGCGAAAAATTTTAAATTTAATGGTTTGCATTAATGGGCGTGGCAAAATGGCTCAACAGCGCCCCCTTGAAAACTTTGTGCCTCAAGCCCCACGATACGGTTTGACGTACATGCACGAAAATCGGTACACACCTGTATCATGGCCCAACTTAAAGAAAAGTCTCTGGGCGTCATGTCGAGAAACCGAACAGGAAGTCGGCCATTTTGAATTAATCGTGTCATTTTGGCAAAATTTATGCCTTCCTTCGGCAGTTAATACGGCCCGAACCGTAACGTGCACCCAGGTGTGTTATACATCAAAATGTGCGTCTCCATCCTGCGACAACACGCATTACTTTTCTCTTTCAAAAGCGCTACCGTGGCGACGCTAGACGCCAAAAAGCGCGCCCCCCCTTCATCTGGTTGGTTCAGACAGAAAAAACTTTGCGCCTCAAGCCCCATAATACGGTTTGACCTACATGAACGAAAATCGGTACACTCCTGTATCATGTCGCAACTAAAAGAAAAGTCTCTTGGCGCCATGGCCGAAACCGAACAGGAAGTCGGCCATTATGAACATTCTGAATTAATTGCGTAATTTTGGAGCAATATATGCCATTCCTTCGAGAGTTAATTCAGCTCGAACCGTATCGTGAACCCAGATGTGTTATACATCAAAATGTGCGTCTCCATCCTGCGACTACACGCATTACTTTTCTCTTTCCAAAGTGTTACCGTGGCGACGCTAGACGCCAACAAGCGCACCCCCCCTTCATCTGATTGGTCCATATTTGATAGTTCCCCAAAAGGCACCAAATTTTGCACCCAAGCCAGGCCTGGTGAAAAATTTGGTATTTAATGGTTTGCATTAATGGGCGTGGAAAAATGGCTCAACAGCGCCCCCTTGAAAACTTTGTGCCTCAAGCCCCACAATACGGTTTGACGTACATGCACGAAAATCGCTACACACCTGTATCATGGCACAACTTAAAGAAAAGTCTCTTGGCGCCATGGCCGAAACCGAACAGGAAGTCGGCCATTTTGAACATTCTGAATTAATTGCGTAATTTTGGAGCAATATATGCCATTCCTTCGAGAGTTAATTCAGCCCGAACCGTATCGTGAACCCAGATGTGTTATACATCAAAATGTGCGTCTCCATCCTGCGACTACACGCATTACTTTTCTCTTTCGAAAGTGTTACCGTGGCGATGCTAGACGCCAACAAGCGCACCCCCCCTTCATCTGATTGGTCCATATTTGATAGTTCCCCAAAAGGCACCAAATTTGGCATGCAAGCCAGGCCTGGCGATAAATTTGATATTTCATGGTTTGCATTAACTGGCGTGGCAAAATGGCTCAACAGCGCCCCCCGGAAAACTTTGTGCCTCAAGCCCCACAATACGGTTTGACGTACATGCACGAAAATCGGTACACACCTGTATCATGTCGCAACTTAAAGAAAAGTCTCTTGGAGCCATGGCCGAAACCGAACAGGAAGTCAGCCAATTTGAATTAATTGTGTAATTTTGGCACAATTTATGCCATTCCTTCGGCAGTTAATTCAGCCCGAACCGTAACGTGCACCCAGGTGTGTTATACACCAAAATGTGCGTCTCCATCGTGCGACACCACGCATTACTTTTCTCTTTCAAAAGTGTTACCGTGGCGACGCTAGACGCGAAAAAGCGCACCCACCCTTCATCTGATTGGTCCATATTTGATAGTTCTCCAAAAGTCACCAAAATTTGCATGCAAGCCAGGCCTGGCGATAAATGTGATATTTCATGGTTTGCATTAATGGGCGTGGCCTAACGGCTCAACAGCGCCCCCTAGAAAACTTTTCTCTGCCATAACTTTTGAATGGTTTCACATAGAGAGTTGTGGGTGGTGTCATGGGACTCTGTAATGAGTCCTTAAGCTTCGTTGGCCTTAATTAGCCCCGCCCCTTCTTCTGATTGGTTGTCCCGATTTTCTGCTATAACTTTTGAATGGTTTGACATAGAGAGTCGTGGGTGGTGTCATCAGATTCTTTATGGAGTCCTTGAACTTCATTGGCCTGAATTAGCCCCGCCCCTTCTTCTGATTGGTTGTCCTTTTTTTATAATAAAATCGCCGCGAGCCGCCAGTCGCTCTCGCGCTGACTCCCGCTTCCTGATTCAAACGTCTGCCGGCCCCGCCCCCTGACCAATCAGTGGCGAGTAGGGTGATGGCGGCCCCGCCCCCCGACCAATCAGTGGCGAGTAGGGTGATGACGGCCCCGCCCCCCGACCAATCAGTGGCGAGTAGGGTGATGACGGCCCCGCCCCCCGACCAATCAGTGGCGAGTAGGGTGATGACGGCCCCGCCCCCCGACCAATCAGTGGCGAGTAGGGTGATGACGGCCCCGCCCCCCGACCAATCAGCTCCCTGTAATGTGGTGACTTCAGAAATATTCCCGGCTCAGCCCGGTTACAACCTTGGCAGAATGGTTACAGAAAAAGTAATAATTTAAATAGTAGGGTTTTACTAATAATTATAACTTACAAATATTTAAAAAATTAGGAAAAAAAAGTTCCAGACATTTTATTGCTATGTTGGTCTGTCCTAAGCCAGTAGGTCAAATAAGAGGAATAGCTGAGACTTAGCTCAGCCAGATTATTGCGGTCTTTGCTGCCAGAGGTCGAGAGTTCAAGCCTGGCTTGATATGCCAAAATTTTTGTCAGCAATTTTTGTGTTTTTTTTACATCAAAATGTTCGTCTCTGTCCTGTGACGACGCAAATTACTTTTCTCTTTCCCCTTCTTCTGATTGGTTGTCCCGATTTTCTGCCATAACTTTTGAATTTGAGTGGAGTTTGCGCGCGCAGCTCCCGCGGGGGGAGGGGCTGATGTTCAGCGCGGCCGCCATCTTGGTCGAGGCGCCGCATTGACTGCCTGAGAACGTCGGGCGTGGCCGCCATCTTGGATCGGTATCGCTTTAACTCTAGAGCGTTCACTTCTATTGTGGAAGGAGGTGTCTGCATAAGTAAAATAACTATAACTCACTTGATTTTCAACCGATTTTCACGCGGTTTGCTTTGTTACAAACGGCAGACATGTAGCTATGATACAGGATGCTTGATGTACGTTAAATATGCAAGCTTTCATGCTAAAATACGTTCTGCAGGTAGTCACACTTCAGGTATACACACACACACACACACACATACATATATATATATATATATATATATATATATATATATATATATATATATATATATATATATATATACATACATACATACATACATACACACACACACACACACACACACACACACACACACACACACACACACACACACACACACACACAATACAAAATACAGTATAGCATATTAATGAATGTATTAATATATTTGAATAACAGACATAACAAGCTTAAAAACAAAAAACATAACGGATGACAGCATAGAATTGTCATAATGGAGAAAAAAAAGAAACATTTGGAAGGAGTGTGTGTGTGAGTAATTGTATATTAGTGTTATAAATTGAAATTATATAATAATGCAATCGCTATGATATATAATTTTACAATATAATACAGTCAAAAATATATGAAATGAAGCAACATACAATGCAATAATACAATATGCTATATTACTGGGTACGCTAATATGAAATAACAACATGTAATATAATATGGTATAATAGATTAATATAATATCATACATTCTGGACCATGAGATACAGCTGTACTGTATGATCGTCGTTCATTTGAGTGATCTGATTTTTTTTTTCATGGTTTGCATTAATGGGCGTGTCCTCACGGCTCAACAGCGCCCCCTAGAATACTTTTTTCTGCCATAACTTTTGAAAGGTTTGACATAGAGAGTCGTGGGTGGTGTCATGGGACTCGGCATTGAGTCCTTGACCATAATTGGTGACAATTAGCCCAGTCCCTTTTTCTGATTGGTTGTCCCTATTTTCTGCTATAACTTTTGAATGTTTTGACATAGAGAGTCGTGGGTGGTGTCATGGGACTCTGTAATGAGTCCTTGATCTTCTTTGCCCTGAATTAGCCCCGCCCCTTCTTCTGACTGGTCGTCCCTTTTTTCTGCTATAACTTTTGAAGGGTTTGACATAGGAAGTCGTGGGTGGTGTCATTTCTGATATGCTTATGGGGGGCGGTTGACGTGAGTGCGAGGGCCCGTTCATTGCTGCTTGCAGCTTTAATTATTATTATTATTATTATTATTATTATTTTCCTGACAAAGTGAAGGCCTTTTTGCCCCCCTTAACATGCCCAAAAAGTCACCAAATTTTGCACCCTAGTCAGGCCTGGCGAAAAATTTGATATTTAATGGTTTGCATTAATGGGCGTGGCAAAATGGCTCAACAGCGCCCCCTTGAAAACTTTGTGCCTCAAGCCCCACGATACGGTTTGACGTACATGCACGAAAATCGGTACACACCTGTATCATGGCACAACTGAAAGAAAAGTCTCTTGGCGTCATGCCCGAAACCGAACAGGAAGTCGGCCATTTTGAATTAGTCGTGTCATTTTGGCGAAATTTATGCCATTCCTTCGAAAGTTAATTCAGCCCGAACCGTAACGTGCCCCCAAGTGTGTTATACATCAAAATGTGCGTCTCCATCCTGCGACAACACGCATTACTTTTCTCTTTCGAAAGCGTTACCGTGGCTGCGCTAGACGCCAAAAAGCGCGCCCACCCTTCATCTGATTGGTTCGACAGAAAAAACTTTGTGCCTCAAGCCCCATAATACGGTTTGACGTACATGAACGAAAATCGGTACACTCCTGTATTATGTCGCAACTAAAAGAAAAGTCTCTTGGCGCCATGGCCGAAATCGAACAGGAAGTCGGCCATTTTGAACATTCTGAATTAATTGCGTAATTTTGGAGCAATATATGCCATTCTTCGAGAGTTAATTCAGCCCGAACCGTATCGTGAACCCAGATGTGTTATACATCAAAATGTGCGTCTCCATCCTGCGACTACACGCATTACTTTTCTATTTCGAAAGTGTTACCGTGGCAACGCTAGACGCCAACAAGCGCACCCCCCCTTCATCTGATTGGTCCATATTTGATAGTTCCCAAAAAGGCACCAAATTTGGCATGCAAGCCAGGCCTGGTGATAAATTTGATATTTCATGGTTTGCATTAATGGGCGTGGCAAAATGGCTCAACAGCGCCCCCCGGAAAACTTTGTGCCTCAAGCCCCACAATACGGTTTGACGTACATGCACGAAAATCGCTACACACCTGTATCATGGCACAACTTAAAGAAAAGTCTCTTGGAGCCATGGCCAAAACCGAACAGGATGTCGGCCATTTTGAATAAATTGTGTAATTTTGGCGAAATTTATGCCATTCCTTCGAGAGTTAATTCAGCCCGAACCGTATCGTGCACCCAGGTGTGTTATACATCAAAATGTGCGTCTACATCCTGCGACACCACGCATTACTTTTCTCTTTCAAAAGTGTTACCGTGGCGACGCTAGACACCAAAAGGCGCGCCCCCCCTTCATGTGATTGGTCCATATTTGATAGTTCTCCAAAAGTCACCAAATTTTGCATGCAAGCCAGGCCTGGTGATAAATTTTATATTTCATGGTTTGCATTAATGGGCGTGGCCTAACGGCTCAACAGCGCCACCTTGAATACTTTTCTCTGCCATAACTTTTGAATGGTTTGACATAGAGAGTCGTGGGTGGTGTCATCAGATTCTGTATGGAGTCCTTGACCTTCATTGGCCTGAATTAGCCCCGCCCCTTCTTCTGATTGGTTGTCCCTTTTTTCTGCTATAAACTTTGAATGGTTTGACATAGGAAGTCGTAGGTGGTGTCAAGGGACTCTGCAATGAGTCCTTGAGCTTCTTTGGCCTGAATTAGCCCCGCCCCTTCTTCTGATTGGTTGTCCCTTTTTTATAATAAAATCGCCACGAGCCGCCAGTCGCTCTCGCGCTGACTCCCGCTTCCTGATTCAAACGTCTGCCGGCCCCGCCCCCCGACCAATCGGTGGCGAGTAGGGTGATGACGGCCCCGCCCCCCGACCAATCGGTGGCGAGTAGGGTGATGACGGCCCCGCCCCCCGACCAATCAGTGGCGAGTAGGGTGATGACGGCCCCGCCCCCCGACCAATCAGCTCCCTGTAATGTGGTGACGTCAGAAATATTCCCAGCTCAGCCCGGTTACAACCTTGGCAGAATGGTTACAGAAAAAGTAATAATTAAAATAGTAGGGTTTTACTAATATTTATAACTTACAAATATTTAAAAAAAATTAGAAAAAACAGCTCCAGACTTACATTACTCTATATCGATATGTTGGTCTCTCCTAAGTCAGTAGGTCAAATAGAAATGAGAAGCTGATTCTTAGCTCAGCCAGAGTGTTTGCGTCTTTGGAGTCAGAGATCAGAGTTCGATTCCCGCAGTATCCAGACTTTTTTGTCAGCAATTTTTTTTTTTCTACATCAATATGTGCGTCCCTGTCCTGCAACGACGCACATTACTTTTCTCATTTAAAAGCGTTACCGCGGCAACGCTAGACACCAAAAAGTGCGCCCACCCTTCATCTGATTGGTTCAGAGGGAAAAAACTTTGAGCCTCAAGCCCCATAATACGGTTTGACGTACATGAACGAAAATCGGTACACACCTGTATCATGTCGCAACTTAAAGAAAAGTCTCTTGGCGCCATGGCCGAAATTGAACAGGAAGTTGGCCATTTTGAATTAATTGTGTAATTTTGGCGCAATTAATGCCATTCCTTCGGCAATTAATACGGCCCGAACCATAACGTGCATCCAGGTGACTTATACCTCAAAATGTGCGTCTCCATCTTGCGACTACGCGCATTACTTTTCTCTTTCAAAAGTGTTACCGTGGCGATGCTAGACGCCAAAAAGCGTGCCCCCTTAATCTGATTGGTCCATATTTGATAGTTCTCCAAAAGTCACCAAATTTTGCATGCAAGCCAGGCCTGGTGATAAATTTGATATTTCATGGTTTGCATTAATGGGCGTGGCAAAATGGCTCAACAGCACCCCCCGGAAAACTTTTCTCTGCCATAACTTTTGAATGGTTTGACATAAAGAGTCATGGGTGGTGTCATGGGACTCGGTATTGAGTCCTTGACCATAATTGGTGAAAATTAGCCCCGCCCCTTCTTTTGATTGGTTGTCCCTATTTCCTGCTATAACTTTTGAATGGTTTGACATGGAGAGTCGTGGGTGGTGTCATCAGACTCTGTATGGAGTCCTTGACCTTCATTGGCCTGAATTAGCCCCGCCCCTTCTTGTGATTGGTTGTCCCTTTTTTCTGCTATAACTTTTGAATGGTTTGACATAGGAAGTCGTGGGTGGTGTCATTTCTGATATGCTTATGGGGGGCGGCGGCCGTGAGTGCGAGGGCCCGTTCATCGCTGCTTGCAGCTTTAATTATTATTATTATTATTATTTTCCTGACAAAGTGAAGGCCTTTTTGCCCCCCTTAACATGCCCAAAAAGTCACCAAATTTTGCACCCTAGTCAGGCCTGGCGAAAAATTTGATATTTAATGGTTTCCATTAATGGGCGTGGCAAAATGGCTCAACAGCGCCCCCTTGAAAACTTTGTGCCTCAAGCCCCACGATACGGTTTGACGTACATGCACGAAAATCGGTACACACCTGTATCATGGCGCAACTGAAAGAAAAGTCTCTTGGCGTAATGCACGAAACCGAACAGGAAGTAGGCCATTTTGAATTAGTCGTGTCATTTTGGCGAAATTTATGCCATTCCTTCGAAAGTTAATTCAGCCCGAACCGTAACGTGCCCCCAAGTGTGTTATACATCAAAATGTGCGTCTCCATCCTGCGACAACACGCATTACTTTTCTCTTTCAAAAGCATTACCGTGGCGACGCTAGACGCCAAAAAGCGCGCCCACCCTTCATCTGATTGGTTCGACAGAAAAAACTTTGTGCCTCAAGCCCCATAATACGGTTTGACGTACATGAACGAAAATCGGTACACTCCTGTATTATGTCGCAACTAAAAGAAAAGTCTCTTGGCGCCATGGCCGAAACCGAACAGGAAGTCGGCCATTTTGAACATTCTGAATTAATTGCGTAATTTTGGAGCAATATATGCCATTCTTCGAGAGTTAATTCAGCCCGAACCGTATCGTGAACCCAGATGTGTTATACATCAAAATGTGCGTCTCCATCCTGCGACTACACGCATTACTTTTCTCTTTCGAAAGTGTTACCGTGGCGACGCTAGACGCCAACAAGCGCACCCCCCCTTCATCTGATTGGTCCATATTTGATAGTTCCCCAAAAGGCACCAAATTTGGCACGCAAGCCAGGCCTGGAGATAAATTTGATATTTCATGGTTTGCATTAATGGGCGTGGCAAAATGTCTCAACAGCGCCCCCCGGAAAACTTTGTGCCTCAAGCCCCACAATACGGTTTGACGTACATGCACGAAAATCGCTACACACCTGCATCATGGCACAACTTAAAGAAAAGTCTCTTGGAGCCATGGCCAAAACCGAACAGGATGTCGGCCATTTTGAATAAATTGTGTCATTTTGGCGAAATTTATGCCATTCCTTCGAGAGTTAATTCAGCCCGAACCGTATCGTGCACCCAGGTGTGTTATACATCAAAATGTGCGTCTACATCCTGCGACACCACGCATTACTTTTCTCTTTCAAAAGTGTTACCGTGGCGACGCTAGACGCCAAAAGGCGCGCCCCCCCTTCATGTGATTGGTCCATATTTGATAGTTCTCCAAAAGTCACCAAATTTTGCATGCAAGCCAGGCCTGGTGATAAATTTTATATTTCATGGTTTGCATTAATGGGCGTGGCCTAACGGCTCAACAGCGCCACCTTGAATACTTTTCTCTGCCATAACTTTTGAATGGTTTGACATAGAGAGTCGTGGGTGGTGTCATCAGATTCTGTATGGAGTCCTTGACCTTCATTGGCCTGAATTAGCCCCGCCCCTTCTTCTGATTGGTTGTCCCTTTTTTCTGCTATAAACTTTGAATGGTTTGACATAGGAAGTCGTAGGTGGTGTCAAGGGACTCTGCAATGAGTCCTTGAGCTTCTTTGGCCTGAATTAGGCCCGCCCCTTCTTCTGATTGGTTGTCCCTTTTTTATAATAAAATCGCCACGAGCCGCCAGTCGCTCTCGCGCTGACTCCCGCTTCCTGATTCAAACGTCTGCCGGCCCCGCCCCCGACCAATCGATGGCGAGTAGGGTGATGACGGCCCCGCCTCCCGACCAATCAGTGGCGCGGAGGGTGATGACGGCCCCGCCCCCCGACCAATCGGTGGCGAGTAGGGTGATGACGGCCCCGCCCCCCGACCAATCAGTGGCGAGTAGGGTGATGACGGCCCCGCCCCCCGACCAATCAGCTCCCTGTAATGTGGTGACGTCAGAAATATTCCCAGCTCAGCCCGGTTACAACCTTGGCAGAATGTTTACAGAAAAAGTAATAATTAAAATAGTAGGGTTTTACTAATATTTATAACTTACAAATATTTAAAAAAATTTGAAAAAACAGCTCCAGACTTACATTACTAAATATCGATATGTTGGTCTCTCCTAAGTCAGTAGGTCAAATAGAAATGAGAAGCTGAGTCTTAGCTCGGCCAGAGCGTTCCCGTCTTTGGAGTCAGAGATCAGAGTTCGATTCCCGCAGTATCCAGACTTTTTTGTCAGCAATTTTTTTTTTTCTACATCAATATGTGCGTCCCTGTCCTGCAACGACGCACATTACTTTTCTCATTTAAAAGCGTTACCGCGGCAACGCTAGACACCAAAAAGTGCGCCCACCCTTCATCTGATTGGTTCAGAGGGAAAAAACATTGAGCCTCAAGCCCCATAATACGGTTTGAATTACATGAACGAAAATCGGTACACACCTGTATCATGTCGCAACTTAAAGAAAAGTCTCTTGGTGCCATGGCCGAAATTGAACAGGAAGTCGGCCATTTTGAATTAATTGTGTAATTTTGGCGCAATTAATGCCATTCCTTCGGCAATTAATATGGCCCGAACCGTAACGTGCATCCAGGTGACTTATACCTCAAAATGTGCGTCTCCATCTTGCGACTACGCGCATTACTTTTCTCTTTCAAAAGTGTTATTGTGGCGATGCTAGACGCCAAAAAGCGTGCCCCCTTAATCTGATTGGTCCATATTTGATAGTTCTCCAAAAGTCACCAAATTTTGCATGCAAGCCAGGCCTGGTGATAAATTTGATATTTCATGGTTTGCATTAATGGGCGTGGCAAAATGGCTCAACAGCACCCCCCGGAAAACTTTTCTCTGCCATAACTTTTGAATGGTTTGACATAAAGAGTCATGGGTGGTGTCATGGGACTCGGTATTGAGTCCTTGACCATAATTGGTGAAAATTAGCCCCGCCCCTTCTTTTGATTGGTTGTCCCTATTTCCTGCTATAACTTTTGAATGGTTTGACATGGAGAGTCGTGGGTGGTGTCATCAGACTCTGTATGGAGTCCTTGACCTTCATTGGCCTGAATTAGCCCCGCCCCTTCTTGTGATTGGTTGTCCCTTTTTTCTGCTAGAACTTTTGAATGGTTTGACATAGGAAGTCGTGGGTGGTGTCATTTCTGATATGCTTATGGGGGGCGGCGGCCGTGAGTGCGAGGGCCCGTTCATCGCTGCTTGCAGCTTTAATTATTATTATTTTTCTTCTGACAAAGTGATGGCCTTTTTGCCCCCCTTAACATGCCCAAAAAGTCACTAAATTTTGCACCCAAGTCAGGCCTGGCGAAAAATTTGATATTTAATGGTTTGCATTAATGGGCGTGGCAAAATGGCTCAACAGCGCCCTCTTGAAAACTTTGTGCCTCAAGCCCCACGATACGGTTTGACGTACATGCACGAAAATCGGTACACGCCTGCATCATGGCGCAACTGAAAGAAAAGTCTCTTGGCGTCATGCCCGAAACCAAACAGGAAGTCGGCCATTTTGAATTAGTCGTGTCATTTTGGCGAAATTTATGCCATTCCTTCGAAAGTTAATTCAGCCCGAACCGTAACGTGCACCCAGGTGTGTTATACATCAAAATGTGCGTCTACATCCTGCGACAACACGCATTACTTTTCTCTTTCAAAAGCGTTACCGTGGCGACGCTAGACGTCAAAAAGCGCGCCCACCCTTCATCTGATTGGTTCGACAGAAAAAACTTTGTGCCTCAAGCCCCATAATACGGTGTGACGTACATGAAGGAAAATCGGTACACACCTGTATCATGTCACAACTTAAAGAAAAGTCTCTTGGCGCCATGGCCTAAACCGAACAGGAAGTCGGCCATTTTGAACATTCTGAATTAATCGCGTAATTTTGGAGCAATATATGCCATTCCTTCGAGAGTTAATTCAGCCCGAACCGTATCATGAACCCAGATGTGTTATACATCAAAATGTGCGTCTCCATCCTGCGACTACACGCATTACTTTTCTCTTTCAAAAGTGTTACCATGGCGACGCTAGACGCCAACAAGCGCACCCCCCCTTCATCTGATTGGTCCATATTTGATAGTTCCCCAAAAGGCACCAAATTTGGCATGCAAGCCAGGCCTGGCGATAAATTTGATATTTCATGGTTTGCATTAATGGGCGTGGCAAAATGGCTCAACAGCGCCCCCCGGAAAACTTTGTGCCTCAAGCCCCACAATACGGTTTGACGTACATGCACGAAAATCGCTACACACCTGTATCATGGCACAACTTAAAGAAAAGTCTCTTGGAGCCATGGCCGAAACCGAACAGGACGTCGGCCATTTTGAATAAATTGTGTCATTTTGGCGAAATTTATGCCAGTCCTTCGGCAGTTAATTCAGCCCGAACCGTAACGTGCACCCAGGTGTGTTATACATCAAAATGTGCGTCTCCATCCTGCGACACTACGCATTACTTTTCTCTTTCAAAAGTATTACCGTGGCGACGCTAGACGCCAAAAGGCGCGCCCCCCCTTCATGTGATTGGTCCATATTTGATAGTTCTCCAAAAGTCACCAAATTTTGCATGCAAGCCAGGCCTGGCGATAAATTTGATATTTCATGGTTTGCAATTAATGGGCGTGGCCTAACGGTTCAACAGCGCCCCCTAGAATACTTTTCTCTGCCATAACTTTTGAATGGTTTGACATAGGAAGTCATGGGTGGTATCATGGGACTCTGTAATGAGTTCTTAAGCTTCGTTGGCCTTAATTAGCCCCGCCCCTTCTTCTGATTGGTTGTCCCGATTTTCTGCTATAACTTTGGAATGGTTTGACATAGAGAGTCCTGGGTGGTGTCATAAGATTCTTTATGGAGTCCTTGACCTTCATTGGCTTAAATTAGCCCCGCCCCTTCTTCTGATTGGTTGTCCCGATTTTCTGCTATAACTTTGGAATGGTTTGACATAGAGAGTCGTGGGTGGTGTCATCAGATTCTGTATGGAATCCTTGACCTTCATTGGCTTGAATTAGCCCCGCCCCTTCTTCTGATTGGTTGTCCCTTTTTTCTGCTATAACTTTTCAATGGTTTGACATAGGAAGTCGTGGGTGATGTCATTTCTGATACTTAAGGGGGGCGGTGGCCGTGAGTGCGAGGGCCCGTTCATCGCTGCTTGCAGCTTTAATTTCTTCTTTTTTTTTCATTAATGGATACAACTTCATTTGCTCCGAATTACATGTAATGCTGGCCATATTTAATTTATTTTATTACATTATCAAGATGTGTTAAGGTCAGTTTACATTTTTTGAGAAGAACATTTTGGATCTTATCCATAAAATGTACTTAGAATAAAGCATTTCCCAGGGTCAACGTGGCTCAAAAACCAACCATCCCAGTACCTGTACGTTGTGAAAAGCCCACATTATCTTCGAAATACTTCTCGGCCTAGGACTGTAGAAAGAATACTACTACTACTAAAAGTGCAGCATGAATAGATGCAAAAATTGCAAACTTTTTGCAAAAAATGGTTCATGTTAATGCTATTTAACAAATGATCAAAAGTAAAAGTTGCATTTCTATATATAAACATGAAGGTGAGCTTAAATCATCAAACATAGGAACAGGCCATAATTACTAAAAACTGATGAATACAAGGCAACGTGAAGTTAATTGCACTAAGAAACACAAATTTGACATCCCAATCCCATCATATTTGTATTCTGCACTCTCTTGGTCTGTACTATAAACGAATCAAAATCAGAAAGTTTATTGCCAAGTAGTTTTTCAACACACACAAGGAATTTGTTGTGGTGATTTGGTGCAATACAAAAGAAAAAATAATATTAAGGGGGATAATAAAATCCATCCATCCATTGTCCACCGCATTATCCGAGTCCGGGTCGCGGGGGCAGCAGTCGGAGCAGGGATCCCCAGACTTCCCTCTCCCCGGACACCTCCTCCATCTCTTCCGGGGGGACTCCAAGGCGTTCCCAGGCCAGCCGAGCGACGTAGTCACTCCAGTGTGTCCTGGGTCTTCCTCGGGGCCTCCTCCCGGTGGGACATGCCCGGAACACCTCACGAGGGAGGCGTCCAGGGGGCATCCTATACAGGTGCCCGAGCCACCTCAGCTGGCTCCTCTCGATGTGGAGGAGCAGCGGCTCTACTCCGAGCTCCTCCCGGGTGACAGAGCTCCTCACCCTATCTCTAAGGGAGCGCCCCGCCACCCTGCGGAGGAAACTCATCCCCTCCTTGAACCGCCACCTTACCGTGGTGGAGGGGTTTGAGCACCCGAATGATCCTAGGAGCTATGTTGTCCGGGGCTTAATGCCCCTGGTAGGGTCTCCCATGGCAAACAGGTCCTAGGTGACGGGTCAGACAAAGAGCGGTTCAAAGCCCCTTATGAAGCAAGAACCAGCAAGGAAGTGTACGTCGCCCGGACTGGCGTTACCGGGGCCCCACCCTGGAGCCAGGCCTGGGGTCGGGGCTCGCAGGCGAGCGTCTGGTGGCCGGGTCTTGGCCCACGGGACCCGGCCGGGCGCAGCCCGAAGGAGCGACGTGGGCCCGCCCTCCCGTAGGCCCACCACCCGCGGGAGGGTTCATAAGGGGAAGGTGCCGTGCGATTTGGGTGGCAGCCGTGGGCGGGGGCCCCGGCGACCCAATCCCCGGACGACGACTCTGGCTTTAGGGATAATAAAATATAAATTAAAAATAGAAAATGTACAACATGTTGGTTTTAAGGTTTTAAAGTGCCAGAGAAATAAGACTGTACAGAGGTGACCCAGGATGTGCGTTAATGTAACGCATAAGGTCAGAAGTGGAGTCCTTACGTTAATTTTACGTAGAGTGGGATGGGGGGGACAGTCTGTGGTAGACGGGGGGTCCGGGGCCTTGTTGACGAGGCCAGCTGCAGTTGGGAAAAAACTGTTTTTATGGCGTGATACTCACTTTGCAGTTAGCCAACAAACGTAAACTAGTTTTTCATCCACATAATTCAACAGTAAAAATGCAAGTAACACCAGAAATGACAACTTCCCCTGGGTGGCGCTGAAAATTACAAAGAGAAAAAGAAAATAGCTATCCTATTTCCAGTCAAGTGCTACCATTCGTGTCACTGTGCTCAGTGACAGAAAATAATAAAGCGAGAAAGAGAGAAATCCACTTCAGGCTATTGTTTTTTCAGCGCACCCGTTTGAAGTTAGAGGCCACTTCCTGCCCCAAGTCCTCAATGAACCATTTGCTTATGTCCTCTTGGTCAGTAAATCAGTTATCGCATCAAAGAGCTCCACTATGTCCCATTCTGTACAACAATAGGGGGCCATGCCAATGTGCAAACATGACAAGGATACAGAGCAAGAACGCGTCTTCCTTTCCTTGGGTGATGACAACTAAGAAGATTTATGAAAAGCTTGAATTATAAAGGGAGAGGCTGGAAATCATGAAAATCTGATCAGAAAGGAGCACATTTTTTTACTTTCTGCTTTTATAACTGTTGGAAAAAAGGTTTATTATTACATTTTGTGTTTTAACTCATTTGTCTCATAACTTCAGACCGTCTTTGTCACTAATCACCATTGTCTTATGCAAAGCCTGCACGCTTCGTCTCTGCTCGTATGCTCGCTGCTACTCAGTATTCAGTTCAAAAAGCTAAGAAATCGAAGTAATTATTGCTTAATTTCTGGGCCAACATCAAGATTAAATAAATTATCAGTAAAGTTGCTGTTATGGCAGAGAGAAAGCCAAAGACTAAAAGTCTCCTCGTGTAAACAGACTGCTCTGAGTCATTCTGGCGGAAAAGTAGCCAATTCATTCTCACTTATTTTTCAGCGCTCAAAACAGGGAATTACTCCCCTCCTGCTAATAGTCGTTCAGAGCAGCCAAGTCCCTGGTGCCTTGTAGCTCTAAAAACCATGCGAACAGGAAGCTGCAGCAGTAGACTACCAGCTACTGCTCCCAACGCACCAGCAGCCCTGGAAGACTGTAGTGTGGTGAGACTCAAGGCCAACAATGTGCCCACGGCCCATGTTCACATCCTCTGTGGAAGCACTGCCTTTCCCCAGTCCTCTGCAATATTTTAGGGCGGAAAAGGAGTCGCATATATGACGGCCGGCAGACCATTGTTTGGCAGTGATTCATGTGAAGCTGTATGACCAGATAAATAGTTGTGCAGGTTCAGCAAATCACTTGTAGCTGATACTTGGCCTCCTTCTAGGATGGCTAGAAGACAAGTACACACACTGGCACTAGCAGAGTACACACTATTATAGCTAACATTGAGCTCTTAAGATTTGCTTACATGTAAAATAATTTAAATTTTTCTGATTTTAGCTGTAAAAAATCAGGTATTTGGTAAATTATAGCGCATTGTAGAATGCAAAAAAAAAAAAACCTCAAAAAGGATTTTGGTAATAAGTAAAAGTTCAATCCCTATGTGTGATCAAACATTTTCTTTAAAGGGGATCTATTATGAAAAACACGTTTTTTCTTGCTTTAACATATATAAAGTGGTCTCCCCTCAGCCTGCCAACTCAGAGAAGGAGGAAAGCAACCAAATTCTGCAGTGTCTGTACAGCCGCCCGGATGAGCCATCCAGTGTGATGTGGATCTACGAGCCATTCAGATTCTGCTCCCGTCGTTACGTAACGACTGAGCGATTTACATCGGTTGGCCTGCGATGCATGAAACCACGCCCACAACTAACTCCGCCGGCCGGAGCTTCCGCCATTTTTTTGTAGCGGTGCATCGCGTCATTCAGGCAGCCAATCAGCACAGAGCCTCATTATCATAGCCCCGCCCACTCAGAATACTGCATAGATAATGAGATTAGAGAATGGGAAGATAAAGACATGGCTCAGAGGCTGAATTTCTAATGTATTTAGCAAAAACAATCAAAGCTTGTTTTTAAGACATTCAACGCCTGTTTAAAATAGGTATTAGTTGCCGTAATAGGTCCCCTTTAACTTTTCAACTTTTCCTCATAACAGCACAAATGACTTTTTTACATAAGAATATCGGTTTGACACCAGGTATCATGGTATTGCACAGTTGAGATATTATACATCTGTTTGGATATTTATAAGTTTGAAGTTTTTGTTTTTTGTTTGTTTAGATTTTTTTTTTATTATTTGAGTTTTTCACTTTCAAGGAACATTGTCTAGGATACACAGTCTACCGCCCCTACTATCAGCAAAAAAAAAAACAACCAAAGTAGACATCCCAGTCACCTCTTGAAACAACTGTGTATCAACTTAGAGCTCACACATCAACCACCATGAAATTAGCTTACAAAGCTACTTTTGGGCATCATGTCAGGAGCAAGTGAAAAACTTAAAGTAATGACAGCAGGGAAAATGAGAGACTGACCACGCAAAAGACCGACAAATATTGGACAGCACCATATAAGCAACAACCTTTGCATCTACAAGGGGTCCCCAACAACAAAAATTTACAGTTCCTTTCTGCCGCTTTAATACAAGATTTGGTGTTTGGTGTATAGCAACAAACAAACAAACAAACCAACAAAACCTCAAGCTTAGGCACTGAACTTAAAAAAAGATACATGGTTACATGAACCTTAAAACAGGCAAAATTAAACGTTGCCTGTCACCGTTTGAGCCCTTAGTGGGACACTTTATGAGTTATTGCTGTGGCCAAACAAATCATTTTGGAGTAACACTGGGTCGAAACTACTGTCAACTAAACAGTGAGTTAATTAAAGAAAATTGTTGCTGTTGCCTCTGATACTGCTGTGAGGGCAACAACGGTGCATCTTTGTTCGGTAAAACAAAGAAAGAAATATCTACTGATAAAACACATGTGTTTGTTTTTATGCCTTTAAGCCCCGAGAAATATTTGTAACAGTTGCATATTTTTATTTACTTAGTTCTATTTAAGGTCTTTTTATTCATTTATTTGTTCTTTTTCCAACCCATTGCCCTATTTCTCCAACACACTGGTATTATGCATGGCTGCTCTCTGTTCCTGATACGTGCGTGTTTTCCTTGGATGGTGTGTAGCAAATAACACTTTTTTTCCATCGCAAATATAACTGTTAAGAATAATGAATTCAGTAGCTATTTGATTGAAAAATCTTTGTTCCATCTTTTATTCCTTTAAAATCTATTCACAATACATTTTCAAAAAGTATTTAATGATGACTTTTAGCCAAATAAATGATACTGATCTTATTTTCAAAGGCAAATACATCACTTAACCAAGGCTTGTATATCTTTGTGTGTTGAAAGCAACAACAAAGTTCCCAACATTTGCAGAGTTACAACTTTATTGATCAATGGAATGAGGATTCCAGAAATTAAGTTAAGTTCACACCCAACACTCAACACTTTAATCATAATTTTAATTATAAGCTCCTCCTTGATTTAGATGGCTCATAAAATGCATGAGGAAATTAGATAATTCCTCAGTGAACCTCCTCCATATTAATAGTAACATTCACAATCTTATGGCACTTGCTTTAATTTGTGTGAGCAATGACATTATCCTCGATTGCCTTGAATTTCAGGCCAATTCACCGGGGCATTCAACCAGATCAGCAACACCCCAGCCCTCCCTCAACCCGCCCCATGGCGACTAATGAAAAAGACATCAGCAGGCGTCGAGAAGGTCGCCATCCCGCTTGTTGTGACCTAGCTGTGTCTACTCTGCCTCTGACAGATTTTGATGCATCAGGGGTGGGTGTTTTCCTGGCCAGACTGTGTCTATGGGCAAGACAGATTTTTTTCTTCTTTTTTTTTAGCATCATTTCACTTTCATCCCGAGGCGACAGCTTTCTTTCTTTTCCACCATGCTACCCCCTCGTGCTCTTCACCCTCCCTCCCTGTATAACTGCAGCTCACTTACAGTCATACTGAAAATAACTTAGTGACAATATATATATATATATATATATATATATATATATATATATATATATATACCCACATACACGTATATAAAATCATTAAAATCTGAATTTAAAATGACATAGACCAAAGACCAAACTGGATTATCAGAAAAAGCTCAGATAAGTCAAAACCGAGTAAAAATGTTAGTATATCCAGGTTTTAGGTATTTGTATCAGTTGATTCATATGAATTCATCTTAAATCCTGAATTTTATTTACCTTTTTTAAATTCCCTTTTAGTTATGTAGTGCTTTCCATTAGAGAAGCAAAGATGTGTCACTGTCCTGTCTGAACGACAACGGCACATTCAATGCTTTCCTATAACATTTTGCGATGGCAATCTTACTTATCTGACCTAGAAAGATTACACTTTCATTAAGAAAGTTGCTTCAACACCTTATCATTTTTACTGCAGCTGACCATAATGAAGGGAAACCTGTGATTTAAATAGTTTAGGTTGCAGCTGAAGCATCTGCTCTCCAGTGTTTTTGGACCACAGAGACACAGTTCCCGTCTTTTTTTGAGTACATACTGCAGAAACTAAGGCCTGTAGTTTATGGAACTATAGTGATCACATCTTTTTATCTATTTTTTTTTTTTTTTTTGCTTTTCCAGAGTAGATTTCCTACCATTTGGAAAATGCTCTTTGGTGACTGGTGACTTTAGGAACCACAAGTAAGCCTGCAGGTTGAGAGAAAAGTGCTCCGCTGTGATATGGAACTATAGGTTGCTTGAGATAAAAAGTGCAAATAATATAACTAGGCTGTTGAATTCAAACTATTGATTACAGCCAACGAAGGGAAGCTATGTTTTGGAAAATACATCATTACCTGTTAATTCTCATCATAGCTCATGTTTGTAGTGTTTTTGATCAGCTTAAGATTATCCAGGGGACTTTTAGGACATTAACAAGGAATTGCAGTGGCACCTTTATTTACAAAATTCTGGTCAAAAATAACTCCAAGATTGCTAATACTGGATCACAGAGTAATTCCATCAAACATTACTATCTCACTGGGGCTGCCTGCCTAGTAACATTTCAGTCGTCTAATATTCTCCTTTTTAACTCAATGTTCTCGTGGCCCAGTTTTTATCAGTGTGCCCTGGTCCCCACAAAGATTTCACAGACGGTATCTGAGCCAGCATGGCATTACTCCGTCTCTTGCTGCCTTTGGTACGGGTCTCTATACCACAGGTAGTGACAAAGCCACTGCACCATCCACCCACTGTTTGAAGGACAGCATGATGGCACTAATCATACGAAGGTGAATTCAAAATGGCTGACTTCCTGTTCAGTTTTGGCCATGGAGCCAAGAGACTTTTCTTTAAGTTGTGCCATGATACAGGTGTGTACTGATTTTCGGGCATGTACCTCAAACCGTATTAAGGGGCTTGAGGCACGAAGTTTTCTAGGGGGCGCTGTTGAGCCATTAGGCCACGCCCATTAATGCAAACCATTAAATATCATTTTTTTTGCCAGACTTGGCTTGTGTGCAAAATTTGGTGACTTTTGGGGCACGTTTAGGGGGGCAAAATAAAAACGGAAAAACGAGAACGAGGAAAACAATTCCTACAGATACAATAGGGCCTGCGCACTGTAAGTGCTCAGGTCCTAATTAAAAAAATTATTGATTCTTGGTTTTTGTTGCCCTTAAAATATTCATAAAATTTGGGAATTCTGCTTTGGGCAAAGCTGCTCCAGAGATATCAGATAGCTGAAAATGAGCATAATAGGGTCAATTTGAAGAAAGTATACTGAAGTAACTCTACCACCTTTTACAGCTCACTAATGGAACTTCGAGGATATTAAAGCTCTGTAAGGAACATGACTCGAGGTTGTGGTTAGGCAGAGAAAGAGGAACACCGGGGAGAAAGAGAACAGAGAGAGCAGAAGGAAGGAGAGAGCACTCATCCTAGCCTGGGAGTTCATCCATCATTGGAATCAGTGTGTGCTGTAATTACTGTGTCAAATAGATGGGATGATGCCTGGGAGGAATGTGCGCGTGTGAGTTTGCATGTGTGCAAGTGAGTCTGATGCACCAGGATGTCTGCATGTGTTTGAGCTTGTCTTGGCTGCTATGATGTGATGGTGTGTAAATGAGTGTGTTCGGAGATCTCCCATGGACACCGTGTCTTCATAATCACCCCCTCCCCAAAATGACTAACACACACACACACACACACACACACACACACACACACACACACACACACACACACACTAAAACACTCCCTCCTCCAATGTCATCTGTCATCCATAGCCGGTGTTGTCAACTGGCGCTGTCATGCACTGCCAGCATCGGGCCATCAGGACAGAAAGGCTTAACTCTTTCAGCAGCGAAGCCCTCAAAGGACTCAGGAGGATGGAGATACTTAAGGAATGCACAGCTTAAAGTATGGATGCAGAAAGAAAAACAGAGGAGCTGTGAAAATAACGGGGAATATTGGCAACGGTCACAGCATTTCTTCAGTTGTGGTTCAATGAACATGTTCTGTGCCAGATGTTACTACATGATAAGAATAATTCTGAAGTTTGATGAATAGGGCTTTAAAAATGCTGGTCTAAAACTGATATTTTACAACGTGAGTTAAATTTTCCATTAGTTTGGACAACAAGACAAATGCATTTAGGGAAAGAAAAAAATGCAGAGAGAGAGCAGTAATTCTGCAGCTATTCACAATAATCCCACTATATAAATGACTCTGGAGCACTTTTTACCCTCAATTCCTACAGGATCTTCAAAATTACATTTGACAAATAGAAATCAAATAATACTGATGATAAATAACATTTGAATGAAAAAAGTAACAATAATGGTAGCATAAAGCAGAAACATTCAAGAAAGGAGGTTAAATTAAAACAAAATATCAGCTTAAAGTGTAAGCAATCAAAATCATTAAAAGCAATAAATAAATTACTGAATTATATTCTTGACTGGTTAGCACTTGTGAGTGTGTGTGACGGTGAGGGGGTCACTTAAGCAGCACAATCATGAAGTACTTAAAGTTATAAAAAATGCAAAACAACATTTAAAATGGTACGTCAAGTACTGAAATATTTTGACAAGTCGTAGACTTGTAGACGTAAACACAATCTTGTTAGAAGCATAACTGAGCCAATTTCACAAGTGCATATAAAAGGTGAACAAAACAATATGTCAGTCCTCAACCTCATTTCCCTCCTAAAATATCACAGGCTAGGGTTAGATTTTATGCTTTTTATAAAGGAAAGTGCTTTAAATATATGGTCATGAAGTATTTCAGTTCACGACTGAGTTCAGTTGTGTAATTAAAAGCTGAAGAAACTACACTTACTGACTTTCAAACTCAAAATCACTTAAAAATCACTCCAAAAGATGCCTAACCAGCCAAACGCAGCTGCTCCATTTTCCAAACTGTGCGCAGTGGGAATATGGGGGTGGCTGAGATTGTGCTGGGTGTTCATCTTTCTGGTGTTTGTGTCCTGTCCTCTCGCTTGAGAAGTTATTTGAAAAATGGGGAGTGTGTCCGTAAGCCATATGGCTGGGCGAGAGTAGCGTCGAGAGGAGCAGCGGAGCACGTAAAGAGGAGGAAATGGCGTTAGACGCTTGGCTGCTCAAGATTGGTGCTCAAAGTCCTGGTGAGCCAGCGAAACATTTAAGCAGCAGAAAGGATCATAAGTCTGGTTGCTCTCTTTGGCAATGTGACAGGTCCATCTTGATGGAGGGGCAGTTTGATCAGTAACTCGTTTCCTCAAGGAAGCCAGTTCACTTCCCAAGAAATAACCGACTAAATGAACCATATAGGTGGGAAGATTTGAGTTAAGTGAAGCAATCGTCTCCGTTAAAAATCACATTTTGAATGTTAAAATCGATGTAAACATTGGTGTAAGTTATGAATAGCTCTGCTCATGGTGGCAGTTCTTGTAATTGTTACTAGCGTTTTACATATTTATGAGGTGAATCAGTGAATGAGTTGTTTACACGTTGAAGTAGCTGACCGAAATATCAAGAACAAAACTTATCCCCTAGAAAGTGAGAGGAGATGTAGAGCAGGAGCAAAGCAAAGAGAGAGCAAGAGGAAGTGTAAACCAGCTCTTTCCTACATCGTCATGAGAAGCATCAGGTCTCCTGCAGATAAGAATAATGAGTTTGAAACATTGATGAGGACAAATCTGCAATTTTGGCAGTCCAGTATCATGTGTTTCACAAAGTCGTGGCTGCAGGAGCTCATCGCCAACTTCAGCGTCTCTCTGCCCGGCTTTCAGTCAATACAGGGAGACGAAGACTTGAAGATGGGCAGAAAAAGCAAGGGGGGTGGGATTGTCATCACCGTTTCTGCAGCTGAAGATTGAACTGTTAGCTGTGAGTTTCCATCCCTATTATCCACCAAGAGAGAGTTCACCGATGTTACTGTAGTGGCAATACTGACGTGGCAGTTTACATCTTGCCATCAGCTGGTGTAGATGCAGCATGTGATGTCATCAGCTTTGCTGTTGCTTAGCTACAGACACAACAAACACGGTTTGTTTCAGTGACGGTGACAGTGACAGTGATGGTTTTAGCCATCACTGGTGATGTCAGCCACTTCTGTCTCTCTCCTTCTCTACCAGACAAAAATACAACATTGGATTTTTTTTTTACGCACACATCAGAGATGCATACAGCTCCTCTGCATGACCTGCTCTTGGCAAGGCGGATCATAATCTGGTTTTTCTCTCCGCCGCCTACAAACCCATCACCCAGAGGCAACCTGTGACCAAGAGGACTGTGAGGAGGTGGTCACGGGAAGCTGAAGAAACTCTGCAGGAGTGTTTGGAGCTGGGATGCATTGTGTGAGCCACATGGAGATGACGTCAATGCCGTGAGTGAGTATATGACTGGCTCCATCAACGTCCGCATGGAAAACATCATCCCCACCAGAACAGTAAGGTTCTTCCCTCATAATAAACCCTGGTTCATCACTGACCTGAAAGAGCTCCTCAACAAGGAATACGAGCCTTCAGGGAGGGAGACAGAGAATTATTGGGGTCAGTACAAAACAACAAGGAGGTATACAGGAGAAAGCTGAAGAACACGCTCCAGCAGAACAGTGTGATGGATGTTTGGTCAGGGATGAAGAAGATCACATACTCCAGCCAGAATGAGGACCAGTTAGATGGAAGACTGGACAGAGCGAATGAACTGAACACATTCTTCAACAGGTTCAGTTCAAACATTCCCAGCATCCCCCTCTCCTGCCACCAACCAAACATGCTGTATCTCCCATCGTCCCTTGGCTCACAGCTACCCTGTCACCCCTCAGCTGTCTCATCTTCCACCTCAGTCATGGATCTTGCTCCATTGTTGTCTTCCACTTCATCAGGGGATGCTGGGACCCCTCCAACTTGTCTGCAGTTAGCAGTCAAGTGAAGAGCCACTTGAGGAGACTGAGCAGGAACAAGGCAGCAGTTTCAGATGGTTTCCAGAAAACCTGTTCGGATAAGCTATATGGGATACGAACCTCTCCAACCTCAACCTGAGCCAGTAAAAGGCCCCAGTGCTATGAAAGACATCAACCACCTTCTCCTAATGACTATAGACCTGTAACCCTAACATCCTACACCTACATGAAAGTCTTCGACAGGCTTTTATTGGTGCACGTGAAAAAGCAAACAAGCACCTCCCAGGAACCCACAGCAGTTTGCTTATTGTCGTGGGACTGGAGTCAAAGATGCCATTAGTCATTTGGATAAAGCAGGCAGTACTGTTAGGCTCATGTGAATGCCTCCACAATCACCTGGATTACTGACTACGTAAAAAAAAGCCCACAGTTTGTGATAGTGAATTGTGTTCTGTCTGACTAAATGGTCAGCAGCAAAGGAGCACTACAGGGGGCTGAAACACTCAGCATTTAAGTTCTCTTAAATCATAGGAGATTAAGTGAAGGTGGAGGAGTATTAATAACTCAGTTTTACCAGAATGAGTTATTTATATTTATAGTAACAGACTGGACTGGAGGTGCAACACTGATGCTGTTTATAAGAAGGGTGTAATGGACTTGACTCAAGGAGGACTCAAATGCACGACCCCAGGAACAAAAATATTATTTATTTAAAAATAGGAACCAAAAACGTTGCAGAGCAGGATCAAAAGGGTTGAACAAAAAGCGCTCTCAGGGAGGATCAATCTTTCACAAACTTCAGGTACAAACTAAATCTGGCGACGTGACGACACTTGACCACACTTGACATGAGGCAACAAACTGGCAACAAGACAAGGGGAGACACAGACTATTTATACATGAGGTAGGGGAACACAGGTGGAGCCAATCAGGGGCGGGGTTGAAAATCACAGTGGAGGGAAAATCACACAAAGGGGGGAAGTCAGGATCTGAAAGGAGAGGGAGAAGGTGAATATCAAAATAAAACAGGAAGTGCATGAAATGAACACAGACATGACATGAAACATGAAACACTAAACTTGAACATGACTGACATTAACACCTTTGACGAGACACAACAAAGGGCCATTACTTTGTATGGAAACCTAGGTCCTTCAGCACTTCAGCAAGATGTCATACATCTTCAAGTCTGTTGTGAAGAGTGCAATCACATCTGCAGCTTTTTTTTTTTTTTGAGGGGGGAGGGGCATCTGAGCTAGGGGCTTAAAGAAAATGAAAAAACTGATGAACGTGGATGGATCTGGTCAAGGGACTGTCCTGGGGCCGATTGTGCGAAGGAGGATACTCCTTCTCCATGGACAACCCTGAGCATCCTCTTCGTATCTTCAGTATCTAAAGTATCTTCCTGTCCACAGTTATTACCCTCTTCAATGAATCTCTGAAGAGACTGAAATTTTGACCACAACAACAATTAATTTCCCTTCAGGGATTAATAAAGTATTTTGGAATTTTGAATTTCCACCAAGTTTTGACAATTATATACTGACCTATTTTGATTGTCCCTCTTCAAATAATTAGTCTGGTTACTGTGGACTTGACTGATTTCAAGGGAGAGGGAGCAATGAGCATTCATTTAATTTTTCAGTTTATTTATTAAGATTCAAACAGAAAATATTACAATAATATGAGAGGTTATTTATATTTATGAGCCAAGCTCCTTTTTTCTGTTTGTATCATAATGAAATTGCAAAATGATTATGTCATTAAAGCTATGCTAAAACAAGACTTGGGGTGTCTAAGACTTTTGCCAATGTAAACAGCAGCATAATGCACAGTATAATGATGACACCTAATCGGCAGTCATAACAAGTCAGGCACTAAAAGATGTTTTAGGTACAACCCAGCAGCAGATGCCGCACTGCTATCATGTCATCGCTCCAGAGTCCTTGTGCTGAGTTATAAAATGTACACTAGTCTGGCGTCTGGTTCTGATTTTGAAAAACGAACAGCTCCAAGCTTTGCTAAATTCTATGGACTCATGATGCTTGCAAGAGGGATTGACAGCTCTCAGCTCGACTGCTGAGCCCTTGATGCTACCATGTCACGAAGCAACCTTCGCTTTCTCCGTCTAATGGCTGCAGCGCTGCTCTCAGGGGCTATTAGTGGAATGTAACATTTGGTGCCATATGCTTGCAGGTTGTTTGGGAATAGTGATGCAGCCATATCTTGACATGCTGTAGCTTACATTTTGCCAGTTAATTACCATCACGACATTGGAGCAGGAAGCAAACTGCAGCTGCTGCGTTGGTAAAAAAGCGCTCAGGGAGGGAAGGATTTTCAGGAGGCTTCAGGCAGCAATCACGAAAAAAATAATAAGGATTAATTATTGTAGGTGAGTTGACTCACTTGTGCAAAGAGTTGCAAACCATCCAACTTTTATGAAGTTTAGAACCGTCCTTCAGTAAAGTTATTCAGTCGTAATTGCCTCACTGATGTTGAAGGCAGCTTAAGAAATGTTACATCTTATGTACTTCAGCACAGGGGCGTCAATTGGGTATGGCAAGGTACGGCAGCCGCCACACCTTGGCTTCAACGGAAAATGTAAATGTTTGTTTTTTAAATACATTTATGGAATTACTCTGTGTCTATTTGTATTGATTATTCTATAACTTAATACATATAGAATAACTACAAATGCAAATAAGAACAACATGATCGATTTCACTAGTTATTATACACTGCAAAAACTCAAAATCTTAAGAATATTTGTCTTATTTCTAGTTAAAATGTCTAATTTTTTGTGAAAAGAAATCTCATTACATTTAAGACAAGACTCAAAAACAACCATTTTCACCTGTTTCAAGTAGATTTTCACTTAAAATAAGTGGAAAAATCTGCCAGTGGATAGATAAATCTTGTCCCACTGGCAGATTTTTCTACTTCTTTCAAGTGAGAATTTACTTGAAACAGGTGAAAATGGTCAAATAACAAGTTATTTTTCTGGTGATGACTCTTATTTTAAGTGTAATGAGATTTTTTGACTAAAAATGAGACATTTTAACTAGAAATAAGACCAATATTCCTGGTAAGATTTTGAGTTTTTGCAGTGAGCGAGACTGCATTTGAAAAAGTTCCAATTTTCTTGACCACACAGATAAGCTACATAGACTTCTGTGATGAGTATTTGCTGGACGTGTTGATTGATACTCTAGTTAAGTTCTGTGACTCGTAACCTTGCCATACCTTAGCTTCGACTGGATTGACGCCACTGCTTCAGCACAAGAACTGTGTGAACCGATTATCGCCAAAGTCCTGACAGTTCACAAAAATTAATTTGCATTTCTTTTTTTGGTTAATTATTGTCATATTGTGTTTGCTGAAACTGTTATTTCCCCTCGTGGTTTTGAACTGTGACGATGTGGTAGACACCATGAGAAAGAAAACCACAAGAGTGTTCATTCAAAACACAAGAGGAATTGTTTTACAGTTTTGCTGCATCCATTAATCTTCTTTTAATGTCTGATTTCAATTTCCAATGTCCTTAAAGAAGAAGCTATTAAAATCTATTCAAAAATGAAGTATTATGTAGAATAATCTGTCCAGGCTGTGTGTGTATGTGTCATAGGCTCCAGATGGATAGGACTAATATTATGTACAATATTAGTGTGTTTGTTTTAATTGTGTTTGCTCTTTTTACTCAAAAACATACTGTACATCACTTATAATGTTGTTCTTCAGAGCCAAGCCTTTTTAAGTGTAAATGACTAAACACAACAGCAGTGTGGCTGCTAAACACAAGCTCGTATAAATCTGAGCTGGGGGACGTCTGTGTGCCTGTGTGTATATTCCTCCCTACGATATAAAAAAAAAGGCATATGTGATCCAGAAAGCCCAAGGATATAGTAGGGAGCCGCCTGAGTGCCAGACTTTGCTTTTTAATCAGTGTACTAGTCTGAGAGGTAATTTAAAGACGCTGACAAGAATTAAATTGTGTTTTGATGTTCTCATTAGCCTAATCTCAAGTGAGGCTCGTTATTGTATAATTTTCCTACCTTGACACGACGTCTTGTTTTGGGCAATGACAGCCTTATGTCGCCCTTGTGGGGACAAGGGGCGAGGGTATAGCTGCAGTGGGGTTTGGTGGATTGGTCCGGGGAAAGCGGGTCAATACAGAGGGGGTTCTCCAAATTGACAGCTCCAAATGATTAGGTTGGCTGTTCTTTCTCATGCAGACTCTCCACCAGCTCACACACTTTCAAGCGCACTAACACTCGCAGCCACGACTGATGGGAGCGGGCTTGACGTTCGATAGCTGCGGGGGGGATTGAAGAGGTCCAGACGTGCGAGTGTTTCGTTGGCGAACAGAGAAAATGAATTTTTCAATGTCACTTTCTGGTTGGAGGTTCATCATTTTAGCGGGGAGGATAATTCATTTGCTGGTGTGTGTGTGTGTGTGTATGTGAAAGGTGTAGGATAACGTGTGGGGGTAACTCTGTGGGCTTTACCAAGCTGTAATCCATTTCATGCAAGTCATCAGCATTAATTATCTTTCATAAAAGGTTAAAGACTGCTTTCTTGCATTGCGTCTGTGGGGGCTTTAATGCAATCCATGCAAGAGAGGATTCTCTTATGCTCTAAAGATTATATTTTCGTCTCAGACTTGCTTGAAGCAGCCGTATTGTCCTCATTGTCAGCCATCCAGTCTTAATCTCTAGTACCTCTACAGTTAGGGTTGCCACCCGTCCCTTGAAATACGGAATTGATACGTAATTGGGAATTAAAAGTTGCGTTCCGTATTGAACCGATACGGACATATATTATGCTCTTATTTATTGATGTCATAATATACAGGTGAAGGTCGGAATTTTTAATATATTGCAAAACTTCATTCATAATAATATTCAACTAAGGGTGAAACAAATATATTATTTCCCACTACATTCAAAGCGAGATATTTCAAGCCTTTATTTGTTATAATGTTGATGATTATGACTCACAGTTTATGAAAACCCCAAATAAAAAATCTCAAAAAATTAGAATATTTTATGAAATCAATAAACAAATCATCAAAATTATAACAAATAAAGGTTTAACATATCTTGCTTTGCATGTAATGAGACTATGTAATGTATTAGTTTCACCTTTTAAGTTGAATTATTGAAATAAATTAACTTTTACACCATATTCTAATGTTCCGACCTTCACCTGTAGCTATATTCTACATCTTGGCTGATGTGGACGTACAGTAGCATAGGAGGCTATTTCAGTTACTAGCATGGTTGGCTGTCTGTACAGTCATGCAAGTTCAATGTTATTAAAGCACTTTAAATCAAAAGCATTTCGTTTTTTCATATAAAATAAATACATTTCTATTCAGTTCAGAAGTTTTGGGGATGTCCTTTTTTTTTTTTGCGCCTGCCCTGCTGAAATCGGGGCGTCCCTTATGTCTATTTCTGAAAGGTGGCAACTCTATCTACAGTAGCTATGTGCCAGGTAAAAGGCTAAAAGCCTAATAATTCTGTCAGAACGACAATCAAAGTATCACAAAGAGAAGCTCATCCTGAAAAATAATCAGATTCAAGTGTTTTTTGATTGCTTAAATTCCTGGAGGATTGCCGGTGGCCAGAGTTTATGGCTCATAAATGCAAACACAACCCTGTTACTGGTTAGACACACATTTCCAACATGTGAACACGATATCAACTCTACATTTTCAACATTTCCTGCGAATGAACCCAAAACCTTATATCCTTTCACGCATGTTTGAGACAGAATTGGTTTTGGATCATGAAAGTGGACAGCATGAGTGCGACAAAGGCTACAGCTGGACTTCTCTGTTTGCTAAATACTGCGCTGTGCTCATCAACTGCTCTCGTGTAACATTACACATTTGGTCTTTGGACAGTTACTCACTGTCTCTGTGTGCGTTTTCTGTTTAAAAGGAGTTAATGAAGCCGTCAACTTTTCAGTCCTTAACTGCCATCAGCTGAAGACGTCTTGGTGTGATTGTCAGTGGTATTAATCAGTTTTTTTAGAGGCATTGAAACAATTTCTTTTCCCCCTTTCTGGTGTGAGACAGAGTGGAATGAGACTCTGTGGTGCAACTGTGGTCACCGTAGGGCTGGGCGATATATCGAGATTTTAATATATATCGATATATTTTCAAACGCGATATGGTACGAGACAATATAGTTTATATCGATTTTTAAAAAAAAAATGTATTTTTTTTTTTTATGATTTTGATATAGCTTATTTTGTGACAAATTGACTTGAATGTTTTATTTGAGATTTGCACAAATGTTTTGTTATTTTTGTAATGTTATGTTAACTGTCAACCTCAGTGGAAAAGTCTGCCTGTTACTGTCTACATTGTATTAATTGCAGTGTATTTTAATTTAATTGATATGCAGGAAAGGGATATTTGTTTTATTTTATTCAAGAAGCATTTTTATTCTATATGGCAGTTTATTTTTATTTCATTTGTTTTATACATTTTGATATTGTGCAGACCTCTGTTAATAAAGGAACCTGTGTGACATTTGGCACGAGGCTTTGTATTAAAACTGACTGTTTTTTTAAGGGTTTGCCTCAGAAAAAAATGAAGCTAACAGAGATGCTAACAGAGATGCTATGCTATAAGGCTTTGGGGGAAACCCCAATTATGGCACAGAAAAAATATCGATATATATCGAGAATCGCCATTCAGCTAGAAAATATTGAGATATGACTTTTGGTCCATATCGCCCAGCCCTAGGTCACCGTACCCACAGCATTTGCTCTAAAATGCACGGATGCCAGTTGCTAACACACCTGAAGCAGCTTACTGTATCTACCATTTGTGGTTCAGACTCACGAGACTCTAGCATTTTAAAAGCATTGACTTTAAGCTTTAGTTTGTCTGTAAATCTAGCAGCTTTCTGGGCCATGTTCATGAAACAATTCTGTATAAAGTGTCCCAAAAAAAGCAAATAAACATACAGTTCCTCTTTCGCTGGCGTGGAAACACAAGCTGCTTGTGAGACCTGCTTGGACAACTTTTTCTCACAATTAAAAACGCATTTCTATGGCAATATTGTGAAAATATCACCTTTCCAACAAATCCACCAGGATGGAAAACCTACTCAGTGCTTAATAAACAGTAAGGGTCAATCCTAAAATTCCTGCCTTTTTGGACAAATACCAAAAAAATAAATTCTGTTCAGTGTCTTGGTATTCAAAATAAAAGTTGTATCCAAGAGCACAATCAATAGATTAAAAAAAAAACCATGATAGTTTCAAGAGCTGCTAAATTTTAGTGCTCAGCACCAGCCAATAACATCATCAGATCATCATTCAAAATGAAGGAGGAAACTGGAGGATTCTGCATTTTATGTGATCGTATATATTATTTGTTTTGTATTCTTGGCTCTGTGTCGCACCTGTAAAAAGGTTATATTGCTTTCAGAAACCTAGACAAAGTATAATCCTGGATTTTTTCAAATTGTAGCATCGAGCCTGGAGTATTGAGCCTGGAGTTTAGCAAATAAACAGCTCATCCAGGTTTTTTGACACTGATGGCGTTTGAGTCGATGAGAAATCAATATGTAGAAAAATCTACAATATGAAAAGGCTGAAAACTTATAATAAATACGTACCATGTAGAGGGACAGCCACTTTTCAAATGTCACATGTAGACAGGATATGATGAATACGCTAAAACCTGAATAAAATGCTAAACCAGAATCTCAACTTTTATTTAAACACATTCGTCCATTTTTGCCACACTGAAAAAAAAATCCCCGTAAGTCAGTCGAATCATTTTAAACCTGCCCTTTTTTCAAAAGCTGACACCATTACCTTAGGGCTGTGTCATATTAAGGTGACAATATCGCCAAGATACAAAACAGATCTCTTTTTTAGCATGTTTTCACATTTATGTTCATAGCAACATGTTTGAGGGGGAGGAGTCACCCTCCTGGTTTAACTTCAAAACTTTTCTTTGCAGCATATATACCTCTGAAATCTGTATTATAGGTTGGCCCCACCCATGACAAAGGAGCAATGAAAACTGCGTGATGTAAAAGTGCGTGGAGAGAAAGGCTCTCTCTTTAAATAAACAGTATTTCTTTTTCTTTTTTTTTTTACCTTGTCTGCACATACAGGACTGTCTCAGAAAATTAGAATATTGTGATAAAGTCTTTTATTTTCTGTAATGCAAAAATGTAATACATTCTGGATTCATTACAAATCAACTGAAATATTGCACGCCTTTTATTACTTTAATATTGCTGATCATGGTTTACAGTTTAAGAAAACTCAAATATCCTATCTCAAAAAATTTGAATATTCTGGGAATCTTAATCTTAAACTGTAAGCCATAATCAGCAATATTAAAATAATAAAATGCTTGCAATATTTCAGTTGATTTGTAATGAATCCAGAATGTATGACATTTTTGTTTTTTTAATTGCATTACAGAAAATAAAGAACTTTATCACAATATTCTAATTTTCTGAGACATTCCTGTATATTAATAGTTAATACCATGTTGGTAAATAAACAGTATTTATTTTCGAAATGCTCTTTCATGATGAAACCACCCTGCATCCATATTAGCATTTTAACTGGGATGAGTTTACACTACACCCCCATAAACACACGTCAAATGGTCATCCGTGTACCGTGTTCCCTGGGGATTCATACACTAATGGTATAGTATTATTAAATGTAAAAATTACCTTTTTATTACCGTAAGACAACAAAGTCAGCAGCTCTTGCTGTTGCGTCTGCATGTTATCTTAGCTCATCTGCCTCTTTATCCTCCAGCAACATTCATACAATAGTGTTGATGAGTCATGAGTAGTGAGCCAGAAGAAGAAATCACAAAGTTAATGTGTGCAACATCGTATTTTCAAATTGCTCTTGATTTTATCCGACTATAGACCACAACAGCTACATTTACATGCTGAAATCGGGTCTGCAGCAAAAGCATTTTACTGTAATTTACTGCATGCTCTTAAGCAAAGGAAAAGTTTTATTTTTTTTAACCATTATTATTTGTTTAGTTTTTTTTGATTAGCCTGTCGCATCGAGGTTTTATTATTTCCAGTTTTCATTTTACCACGTTAACTATATCATTTTTGTTTGTGTAAAATCTGTCATGGAATTTCCAAAGAGACAGTAACTTCATTCAAGGCAAAAGCTTGATATTTATGACTTGGCTCGGCGAATCAGGATTCCTGCATAATAAAGTATGAAAAAGCTAAGTAAAGCATGACACTCTGTGGACACAGTGGGATTAAAATATTGACAGCAGAGTGTGTTTTCTAACCTTCCAGGCCGTTTCTCATCCAGTCTTGGCAGAAATCTGGCAGAGGTGATAAATCATGTCCTTTAGTATCTTGGATTCTTTTCTTGCTGCAGGTTTCTTGTCGCCAGTCTTTAGCAAGCCAAATGTGAAAGCGGCGACCTCTCGGTTGCCCTCTACACCTGTTGTGGAGAATCTCACAGCAAGTCAAGGCATTTGGCCAAGACTAGACACAAAGACGACAGAGAGAGGAAGACGGTTGTTCTAGTATGTTCGGGTGGTGATTAGACGCTTGACTGGCGTTTAATCGCCCAACCGTTGCTGACCGTGTGACAAGTATGAGTTCCCCTTTTCTTACAAATCTATCTTATCAAAAGCTCTTTAGCATCAAAAATAAAGACGGAAGATATTTTCAAAAGAACATGAATCATATAATCACAAGCGAAACTGTAGTTTTCCGACGAACAGAAGTAAAGTCACTCGTCATTGCTGCTACCAAAGACCGACCTATTAATAACTCGCATTTTTCAAGACTAGACTATTTCCAAGACAAATTCAATTTTCTGTGTCTGACAAGGAAGCTGTCAGAAAGAGAACAGAGACATTCTCTCCATCTGTTTTTTCACACTTTCATACATCAAAGTCCAAGAAGGAAGAATAGTCCGAAGAGGTCACTACCATCCAGACGATTTATCAACGTGAACAATGGTGTGACTGCTCCCAACCAGCCAATGCCACAGCGGCTGTCATCACACCAGCCTTGGTTCCCACACCTTCCTGAGGAGAAAGACAAGAAAAATGACTCCTTTGACACGTTTTACAGAAAAAGCGGGCCAGGTTTACAGAAGTTTCTTTTAACATATCCTGTTTGGGTGAGGGAAGTAATGCACACTTTGACCTCGTGAGCTGTCAGGGTTCCTGTCAAGGCTTCTGTCAGGAACTGAGTGGCAACAGTGGACATCCCCGTTCGGAATTAAAACATCACGTTATTTTTAGTTAGAATGGGAGCAACAATAAAAAAAAATTTAAAAAAACTGAGACTCACAACAAAGACAAAACATGGCAAAAATGCAGCTGTCCAATTATCAGAGGTGTCTTCAGTATTCACATTCATTACTCAGGTAGAAGTATAGATACTAGAGTTTAAAAATACTCCTGTAGAAGTTGAAGTATCAACTCAAGTTTTTTACTCAAGTAAAAGTATAAAAGTACTGGTTTCAAAACTACTTAAAGTATAAAAGTAAAAGTAATGTAAGGGGGAAAAAAGCCATTAAGGACAAAAGCCATTGAAAATGAATGTATCTTAATTCAAATATATTAAAGAACCATATATGTGTACTATTGAGCATTAACATGTGTTTCAGGGAGAAGAAGATATGATGACTAGTTGCCTATAAGTATTGTAATGGTGCAAAAAGTCAAACTTCAGAGGCATGTTATCATTTATCCTAACCTTTATTGGAATGTACATCCAAGTTTAGTTGCAGGAATCTGAGGGAACGGATGTAAGAACAAAACTGGACAAGAACATCTGAAACAACCACAACCAAATTCACTCTATCCAGATGGAGCAATTTAACTGGATAGTTAGTATTTGTACTTCGTTACTTGACACCTCTGCCAATTATTCCTCTTTTACACCAATATGACTCACCAGAACAAGCATTTCTGAAGGACTGCAACTCGTATTATAAATTACCTGCAAGCTTCTATGGGCATAATTTAGCTCCTTTCATAGTTTCCAGCTATCCCTCCCTCTCTCCCTCTAACAGCTTCAATTTACATAAAAATGAGCCTTCCTCAAGTGAGAGTGATGCAACATCTGCGCTGATCAGAATTAATTGAAATCTGGGATGTTGTGCAGCCCTGCTAATTCACCGTGCTACTTGCAGCATATAAAGAAGCCGTTTGCTATTTAGGATTGTCTTTTCACTACCCCTGATCGAGACATGAGCTAAACACTTAACTGTTCTGCAGCACTGATGGCAGCCTCCTTTGTAGCCTGTGCAATTATGATAACCACTAATACATTCATATGCATGTGCTGTGCATAATTCATTTTTGGCTTGTAGCCTTCTTAGACTTCCCTCATGTCATCTGACTTTTGTCCCATTTAAATATTTAACTTGGGACTCAAAGATGCATCATAAATATTTTTTTGTGGAGGGGGTGTATTTAGCAGAGATTTTCATAAATGATTATTTAGTCTTTTTAACAGCTAAAGGGACTTTACTTTCTCATTGCATTGGGAATAAATCTAGTTTCAGGTATCAATATGCGGAAATCAATCACTCAAGTAGCACCAGGTCAAACACTTACTCCTTTCCATTTGTCTCGTGATAAATGAGACATGCAGACCTGCATAACATTGAGCAGGCATGCTGTCTGATACTGACTACTGTATTCAGTCTTTTAGAACGGTTTAACATTGTCAACGCTGGTGTTAATAATAGTTTACTTGCACAAAACAGTCAGACGGGCACTCATAAATCTGGCATAATAAAAATAAACATGTCTGGCTGGATTGTTTGCCTGCGCAGTTTCAAAGCTATATAAGCCTGTCCTGCAGGATATTCTGACAATTCTCTCTTTCCGTTTATATTAAGACAGATTGTTCAGAAAAGCAAAAGATCCCCGGTTCATTTCCCCGCACTCCTCAGTGAAAGAAACCATCTCTGCATGACTGTCCTTTGCAGAGGTTCATGTGTAAGTTATGACACTGGCTCTGAGAAAACAGAGTTGGATAAATAATCTGGTAAATTAGACATCTTATTCTGGGAGATGCACCGACTCCGACTCTAAATTAGTTTTTTTTTTTGTTTTTTACCTTGTCTGCACACATATTAATGGTTGATACCATGCCGGTAAAAACCTAAGGCATATATATGTGCATTATTACTATATGTTATATATATACATATATATATGCATACAAACCCAGTGAGTTTTCTTTTTTTTTAATGTTTTTCTTTTTTAATGTGCAGGAGTACATGCCATAAAATCAAAATCACACTTTTATTACATTTTTACTGAATTCAGGCATTATATTTTAGAAAATTGTGAGTGTTATAAAGCAATATATAATACTTTATTTAATATACATCTTATAAAGTAGAATAAAAAAACAAGAGAACACAAACCCTCATTTTTGCTGAATCAGGATAAATCAGTGATGACAAAGAGAATGTGAACCAACCACCAGCCCAGATTTCTATTTATTTATTTTTATTTCGATTGGCTTCAGTAGATGATATAATGTATATCAGACTTCACTACCACAACTGATAATCAATGCCCAACATGAGGCTCCTGCTGACTGGATGTTCTGTTAATAAGAAACGAAGACAGATTGGAACAAAAATAGTTTGGAAAATTGAAAATAAATAAAATCAAGCAGGGGATCCATTACTGATGCAACAAAACATGTCCTGTGACTGCAGCTTTAAATGAAAAGCATTTCAGCAGCTAAACATTGTGGTGACTTATTGTAAAGTATCTAAACTAATTCTGTGTTTTTCAAATGCCACCTGTGATACTTTTGCAACAGCGGGTCAGTTTGTAATGTTGCTGGGATGCAGCTCCAACTAAGATGTGTATTTAGATGTGTGTAAATTAGATCCTACTTGTTCACAAAATGCTTACAAGAATCCAACTATTGGTTTACAACTCTTTCAAACAATAGTTCTTTTTTTTCTGCCTGTATAATTTGGTTTAGCAATAAGTCATATTTTGTTAAATACCACTAAAGTAACTCAACTGGCAAGAAAAATCGTGATTACCACTTTAATGTACATATAAAACTTATTTAATTATTATTAAATGGCTATTGGTTTACTAAGAATGGTCATGGGTTCAAGTTAGGATAAGTGATTATAACTTAAACGCATTGTCGATGAATATACATTGTTTGAATTGGTTGATGCTTTTTAAAGAGGGTATGATTTTGTATTGTAATGCATTACATCTAAATGTTTCGGAATGACTGTAACCTTAATGTGAGTGTCAAAAGGAGCACTGGTCTTATTTGACAGAAATCTGGAATATATTTTGTGGTAGAATTTCCTTTTTTTTACTTTTTTTTCTTTTCTATGTTTCTTTTCTTTTTTTACTACCTCTTTATGTTTGCTTTTAATTTTTGTCTTGTATTGTATATTACGTGTCGGACCCCAGGAAGAATAGCTGCAGTTTTGCTGCAGCTAATGGGGATCCAAGTAAAACTATAAACTAAAATGTAGCTGTGTTTTTATATTGTAGCTCAGTCTTAGCACAATTATCCAGACCAAGCTCTATCCAATACCAAAGGGTTTTCCTTGAATTTACCTAAAAAAATGTGCTTTTCAAAATATGATGAATTATTTCAATGACAAGGAGCATTCAGAGTTTTTGTTCTCCCTGTTATTCCCAACAGCTCGCTCCAACACCCCGGTACCTGTGACACGGTGGGGTTAATGGGACAATTGCAGCCATTTATTCCAGCTTAATGGGGAGACAGAGATGCAAGACATGATGTTGCAAGGGTTGGGAAAAGGGCCACAACAACTAACAGGATCTGACTCTTAACCCATGTGTGCATTAGGCGGGCGATGATCTGTAAAGCTGCGCTCCGCTGGGGTAGCCTGCGCTACCGAGTCTCTTTTACGCCTTGATCTATTGCCCTGCTTTAGCTCCGACAATCTATCACACAGAACTGGCAGTAACGGATGAGAATGATCTGCTGGAAAAACTCTCTCATTTGTCTCTGTCGCAGTCAGTGAACTAGAGGAGACGCTAATACAGGGAGACGGCTCAGGGAGGGGATATAATTATGTCTCTGCACTCTTCTGCTCACTGGCTGAGAATGGAAGGCATATTAGGATATAAGAAAGCCAGGCCTCACTTCCCTCCTTTCTGCTTGTTTCCCCTCTTGGCGTCTTTTTTCCCTCTCTGTATTTTCCCTTTCATTTGCCATCTATTGACTTCCATTTATGCATTTGTCATTTTCCCCCTTTTCCTATTATATCTCCCAGGCTGGTGCACTTGTGCCCCTCAACATATATAGCTTGACGGATTAGCTTTCCAGAAATACTGGTGTGTAGCTCCAGTGATATAGGAATTTTAGATAAAGCTTTTAACGAAAACATGGAGCACTAAGCCAGATAAGATAAGGCATCCAAAGACTTAATATCCAAGGTTTTGATAATACAGTATATCCAATAAAAATCATATATTGAAAATATTGTATGTAATAAATTAATTTTATTTCAGAAATCTGACACTGTAAACACATAAATGTAAATTTCCATCAGTATTAAGCATCTGCAGTTCCTTTGTAGAGTTGAAATAAAAGCAGGGTTGGGAGTAAAAATCGATACATTCACAAGAATCTGTAAATTATAGTATGTATTATTTGCAGAGGCAAAACTAAAGTTGGATATTATAAAATCTCAGTATACAAGATCATACAAGACACGTAAGAGTCTGTTAACAATTAAACTTGAGATGTAATTTACAGAACTACTTTCAAGTTACAAATTTCAGACGTGACAGATTCACACATCAGGGATCAGAAAGTCTTTACTCGTAAGTCACCGGCTGTTTTTTTGCTGATTCTCTGCAGAATGAAGGAGGTTTGAGTCAACAGGATTTTTGGAGCAAGGAGCAAATAGAGCGGACTAGCAGCCAGCTGTCCCGTGTGTCTGGCCATGCAGCCAGAATTGCATTTCTCTCTGGGTTCCAGTTTGGATTTAGTGATAACTGCCGCGGCCAGGCAGCACTTGGATTATGACTGCAGACTGACGGCGGAGCCAGAGCTGCTGCCTCCCATCTGGGTTGCTGTACACAAAATTACAGCCATCAACTAAAACACAAGAAACCAGGCTGCACTCTGGCACCTACAGGCCAATCAAAACTGAGCTGTTATTTCATCTAGACAGGAACAAAGCTTGAGAGACTTTTCATTGTTTCAGTAAATACAAATTAGCCTTTTCTAGTTATATTTGGACATGCTCACACATTTTCGCCAACATTTCCTTTAGAGGGCAGCACGGTTGCCTCACGTCAACAAAAACCCAGGTTTGAATCCTGACAGGAGTTTGCAGGTTTCCCCAGCGTTCCCTTACTTCTACATTGCAAAAACATTTACGTCAGTTTAACTGGCAATTCTAAATTGTCCATGGCAGTGGGTGTGGTTGTTTGTCTGCCAGCCCCCTCTGGAGAACACAGCCTCCGCCCAGGATTGATCCCGCAAATAAAAAAGGCAAAATAATAAATGAATGCCCGAAGGAGGAGCTAACCAAGCTCAGCTGGGCACTCCTGTCTAAGCTGAGAAAGCCGTTCCACAATATGCAATCACGGACCTAGACAACTCCCTACCTACAACAAATCCCTTAGAGAGAATTTTCCCGGACGAGCCCCCAATTGTTACGAACTGAACAAACTAGGAGGTTCAGGAGCAACAATAGTAGAAATTTCCCGGGAAGGGAAAAAGATGAGGAGTTTAAACAAAATTCAGAGATTTTATTAATAAACAAGGACTCAAAAATTGTTAAACACAAAACAATCCTCCAAAAACCGAGGACAACAAGGACTAACCATTTAACAAAAAACAATCCACTCAAAAGGAGGGACAACCAAGCACGATCAGGGAAACTCAGGAAAAACATCAAATTAAACTTGCTATACTGTTTAAAGTACTGTTTAGAGTCCACTTTTCTAAAGCTCGACTCTCACAGATCTATCCCAGTGTCACTGACGAATGCGACAAATGTCATGCCTCGTCCTTCAATTTAACCCATATGTTTTACTCTTGCCCAATACTTTCTCGCTTTTGGTGGAATTATTTTGACACCATGTCAAAAATACTCTCGGTGAATATAAAAGTCTCCCCCCATGTTGCCATATTCGGGCTCCCAGAGGACCATGGCCGGTTTACTTCAAATCAAATAGACATTTTGGCTTTTACTTCCTTCCTGGCAAGACGCCACCTTCTTCTCCACTGGAAGTCGACTAAGGCTCCTTCTAGTACCCAGTGGCTCAACGACACCATGTTTTTTCTGAAGCTGGAAAAGATTAAATATTCACTGAAAGGTAGTTGCAACAAATTTTATAATAAGGGGCTTCCCTTTCTTACATTCTTCCACTCTCTCCAGTCCCTGCCTCCTGATTGACGGACCCCCCTCCCTCTCTTCTCTCATTCCTCTCTTTCTTCCTCCTTTTTATTTATCTTTTTACTTACTTTTCTTTTGTTTTTTGGGGGGTTTTTTTTGCTTTGGGGTTTTTTTTTTTTGTTTTTTTTTCTCCCCCTTTTTATTCATCTATTTTTTAATTCATACTGTTTAGCTTAAATACTTCAATATTACTTATATATAAGAATATAATAATTTTCATCATTTGTCATTGTTTTGTGTGGATTTTTTGTTCTGTTCTTAATCCAAAAAAAAAAAAAAAAAAAAAAAAAAAAAAGGAGGTAGACTGTATATCTTTTTTTTTGTTTATTCCTGTTCAACTGTGCCTTAACCCCTAATAAAAATATCAAAACACTGGCAAACGCAAGGTGGTGAGACAGCGGTTCTGGGGAGCACTGAAGCAGTCCACGGACACAGAACACAGCACACACCACGGTCCACACAGGACAGCCCCCCCGCAGCTCCAGTCCACTCCTTTTGTAGCAGTCTCCTGATTGTCACACCTGCGAAGCCTCCTGATTGTAGATGGGCAACAGCTGCAAGGCACCATCCCAGCAGCTCCTGCAAAAAGCAGAAAAAGAAAACACCCACACACACACTACAGCACGTAACAGAGGCCCTGTGATGGACTGGTGACTTGTCCAGGGCCTCTCCATGACTTTGACTTTCACCTGAAAAGAGTCTGGATCCACTCCAGCAGACCCTTGTGACCCTTAATAGGAATAAGTGGGTATAGATGATGGATGCCTTTCCTACAGTTAGTTTTGTAAGAGTGTCCCTGTCTGAGCAGAAAAAGAATCATAACAATCTCAAGATAGTGCCGCGGTGCCGCCAAAATTTACTAGCAGTTATCTGCTCAACGTTCAGAAATCCTCAGCAACGGTGTCACTGATCTTTCAGGGGCTCACTTATTCACTTTTTCAAAAAATTAAATAATTTTCTTTATCTTGATGCAATCCTTTTTCCTCAGTTACACATCCTTGGATGTGAAATAACGATGATGAGATGCCTGAAGCCGAGATGTGAACTGTGAACGAGCCCAGATTCAGAGGATTTTAGGACTGGAAGAAGCAAAGAGGACAAGTAACGATAAAACACTTCCAGACCAGTTGTTAGAAATTTCAGCATGATGTTTTGAATTGTCTCTAAATAACAGTATGAGAATCAAATGTTCAATGTTATTAAATCCAAAAATTACAAAGAAATTAAATTGTGCACATTCAGATAATAATCCCTCCAGTGCTCAGTATGAAACTGCAGGGTGTGTGTGAAATCCATCCCTTGTTGTTATTTTTACCAACATTCAACTTTTTTTTTTATTTTTTAAATAGATAAATGCAATAGATTAAAGCGATACAGGTTTCACTGGTGTGGTGGATACGACCTAGATCCAGGAGTCCCAAAAAACATAATTTATCAAAGAAAACCAAAGCGCTGCTGAGGAGGATTCCAAAAAACAAAAGAGCATGAAATTTGCAAAAATCTAAAATCATGACATGACACATGAGGAAGGAAACAGTACGGAGCAGCCGGGAGGAAGGGAAAGACAAGACAGATATACACAGAAGGCTTGACGAGACACAGGTGCAGAAGATCAAGGCAGATGGGAACAAGGAATGTCAAGACAGAACTGAAACACAAAGACACGGGTTTCAAAATAAAACAGGAACCAAACACCAAAACCATGACAGCAGGGACTTATGATAATTGTATTTGAGAGGATCCTCCTATAATCGAGAAGATTAAGTCATATTAACAAATCTCTCTGAGATGTATTTGTTTGGTCCCTCTCGTTTTTTCTCATTTGTCCTTTTTTATTGCCTGGATGTCTAATGTAACTGTGTGAGCGAGCATGCTCCATCATCATTTCTCGCATCCATAAGGCGATACCCAGTTGCTGTGAGCAACGACAGGGATGGCAGTCCAAATGTACTTTTAGGGTTTATTGTTGATATTAAAGATGAAAAACCTTTAGAGTTGGACGATGCTTCCAAATAATAAAATATTCCTTCAAATTAAATTAAAACTGACATTTTAATTTGAAAGAACTCTGTGGTAGGATTTTTGCATATTAAACACTAAAGAAGTACAATATGTGTCACAGTCTCCAAATCACACAGTACCCAGCTATTTCAGCCTGAGCAAACAGGAACTCAGTTTCTCCCTTTAACTATTCAGCGAGCACATTAGCATGCTAATATTTGTAGCATAAGTCAATGGCATCTGCAATGGTACAAGACAGCGTAGCGGCTAGTCACCGCAAATCACCGTACACTGGTAAAAAAAGAAAAAAAAACAACAACCAAAGAAAACTTACTGTCACTCTTCATGATGGGAAGTGTATTTTCTTTACCAGCATTTATCTGGGAGTTTGAACATAATATATAATATAATTGTGTTTGTGAAAACAGAATTATAGATTCCTCACCATGAAATAGTATCTCCAAAAGTGCACCAAAGTGATTTGTTCTGTTTTACTCCAGCATTTGCTTCACTATCTAACAGGATCATCATGAGATATATCTGTGCATTGTAAGTGCACTGTATAGCTTGACTTTCATAATAATGATGATAAACTGTTTCTGACCTGACTAGTAAAAGTCGTCTTTTGGAACGGGCCGGGAGCTCAAGAGGATCTTTTCGAATACAAAGGAAAAGGTACTGTATGCTGCAGCAATCATGTACTAATTTATTTAATCGTCCACCATTAAGTTTTGTAAACATCCAGTTGAGCCCAAACATAAAGCTGTGAAACTTGAAGTAAGCGTGGGTTCATCGAGTACAAAGAGTTTGTATATGTGGGTTTGTAGGCATTTACATTCTTAGTACTATGTTCCTGTGATTTTACTCGTGATTGTGTAACGATTGAAAAAATGTTGGTGTAGTTTCACATTTGAAGATTTTGTATTTATTCACATCTCAAATACTTATCTTATCCTACCCAATCATCTGCACACAGAACTTAAAATAAATGCAGTGAGATCTGCCTCTTAACCTTCAGACAAAATCTATAAATGCCTATTGTAAGTGTCACGCTGGAGGGAAGCCATCCGCTGCATGCCTGGCGAGTCAGCTGCCCCGTCCACTATTAAAGCTCCTGTAGGCAGGAAACAACCACTGTGTTATGGTTATAGTTCCTTCCTAAAGCATGGCACAGAGGCACACAGGAGATCTGCAGGATGCATGTGCACTAATGTATATGTGTTTGTCCATTTGTGCTTGAACAGATTAAACCTAAAAGTTTGCACATTTATATGCAATTCTTTGGCTTTGTAATCACTTGTGCACAGTTGCTAATTTAAGTCACTTAAATGCTAATAAGGATTAATGAATCTTCAAGAATTTTTAAAGCAGTCATATGAACAAGTTCAGTGCAACTCTAGTACAGACTTAGTTACATTAACCTCACTCGTCTATCTTTCCTTGAGCCTTTTCCAGTTTAAACCTTCTAAACAAGCAGCAAAGTGGAGCTATAACTGCATAGGATTTATGGGCAACTGTGAGTTTGCCTGTGATCAAATGGAGGATTTCCTGAGCATCGGAAGAATACTATGTCACTGAGCCTCATCTGTCATTCAGTAACGAGGGGGTGATGTAATCCTGTTTGTTCAACTGTCATAGTCTGTTGTATATGCATGTGTCTACTCTAAAAAGATGTGCAAGTCTGTGTTTACAAGACATTAAAAAAAAGAAAAATTGATTATATAATTAAATTGAAAGGCATGGTTGGTAGTTGTGTTGAGATGACAAAGAATGGACATTATTCTAGCCATTTTTAATTACACAAAGTATGATGCAGTATTATTTGGAAACAAAATGTATCCAAATCCACCCTGCAGTTGCTGAGAAATACTAGTTAGGGCCCTATTGTATCTGTAGGAATTTTTTTTTTCTCGTTTTTCTTCTGACGAAATGAGGGCCTTTTTGCCCCCCTAAACGTGCCCCAAAAGTCACCAAATTTTGCACGCAATCCAGGCCTGGCGAAAATTTTTATATTTAATGGTTTGCATTAATGAGCATGGCCTAATGGCTCAACAGCGCCCCCTAGAAAACTTTGTGCCTCAAGCCCCACAATACGGTTTGACGTACATGCAAGAAAATCGGTACACACCTGTATCATGTCGCAACTTAAAGAAAAGTCTCTTGGCGCCATGGCCGAAACCCAACAGGAAGTCGGTCATTTTGAATTAATAGTGTAATTTTCTGCGCAATTTATGCCATTTCTTCGGCCGTTTCTTCGCCCGAACCGTAACGTGCACCCAGGTGTGTTATACATCAAAATGTGCATCTCGATCCTGCGACGATGCGCATTACTTGTCTCATTCAAAAGCGTTACCGTGGCGACGATAGATGCCAAAAAGTGCGCCCCCCCTTCATCTGATTGGTCCATATTTGATAGTTCCTACTTTCTGCCATAACTTTTTAATGGTTTGACATAAAGAGTCGTGGGTGGTGTCATTGGACTCGGTTCTGAGTCCTTGAGGGGTGAGGGGGTGACATCCGCTGCTGGTGCAAGACGTGAAAAACACATGGAAACGCACAACGAGCACACGAGCCCTGGAAATGTGCAAGAGAAAAAACAAACAGACACGAGAACAGGCAGAGACACAAGTAGAAACTATCCCAGGTCCCCGGGACCCAATCAAAGCTAGGCTAGGCTACCGCGACTATCTGACCCCCAAAACTGCAGAGCGAGCATGCAGGTGAGCGAGCAGATGTGTATGTCTGTGTAGCTGTGTGCGTGCGTGCGTGCGTGCGTGCGTATGTAACAGTCCAAACGATGCTCCACCTGAACTGTAACTGTGGTGGAGGAGGGAGGGCACAACCCCGCCACCCGAGAGACCAGAGGCCGACAAGGAAGAACCCGGAACCCAGGCCACCAGCCACCCAACAGAGGGCGAGAAGAGGGCGGGAGGAAACCCAGTCAGACTCACAGGGGAAATAAATACAAACAGACAACCTAAACAACAGAAAAACACTTGGTGTAACTTAAGTTACTTCAAATTAATAATAAAACACGATGGAGTAAATATCTCCATATATAAATGAAATGTGTATATATATATATATATATATATATATATATATATATATATATATATATATATATAAATAATATAAATGACTATATTACTTTAAAATTGCACTGAGATGACTTTTGCTTTGAATTTGTGCCATATAAATCAAGTGAATTAAACTGAATTAAACTGAATTAAACGGAACTGAATGTACAGTGGCTATATAACGGACAAATGAAAAGGTGAACTCACATTCCCATTGTTCAGGAAGACACAGAGAAAAAGGTATGATATTTGAGACAAAAACACAAACAATTCCCCCCCCCGGGACATTTGCTGAAATATACTTGGTGAAACTGTCATGGTTTCTCAGTTTGATTTGTTTTTTACTTGTTAACTCACTCTCCTGTCATTCCAGACCCTGCCACCCTCATCAGCCAGAAATCCACTCATTCCCTTCACCTGTGCTTCCCCTGCCCAGCTCCACACCTGGTTTCCCTCATCAGCAGTTCCCCTCATATACCGGCCCATTTCCACCTTCTAGTTTGCCAGATCGTCGTGTGTTTTTGCCTCGCTTTCCAGCCTGCATATCCTGTTTTGTTTCTGCCTGCCTGTCTTTGAGCCTGCCTGATTCTTGGGGTATGGATTTTTGCCTGCCCGTTTTTGGTTTTGTTTGCCTGATCTGCCTGACTACCCGGTTTGACCCCTGCCTGCCTTTTGACAAAGATTAAAGCCTCTTGGACTCTGATCCTGCCTGGTGTTGTGCATTTGGGTTCTCTGTCCTGTCTGAGCCGTGACAGTCTGGGACTGCGGCAGGCTGGTCAGAGGGTCGGTCTGGGACTGCAGCAGGCTGGTCAGAGGGTCGGTCTGGGGGCTTGGCAGGCTGGTCAGAGGGTCGGTCTGGGGGCTTGGCAGGCTGGTCAGAGGGTCGGTCTGGGGCTGCGGCAGGCTGGTCAGGGGGTCGGTCTGGGGGCTTGGCAGGCTGGTCAGAGGGTCGGTCTGGGGGCTTGGCAGGCTGGGGCCAGATTGTACTGTCACGGCGAGTTTGACTGTTTCTAAATGAGAAATTCATAGCTGTAAAACTTTAATGGCGGCCGCCGTTAAGTGACACTGGTTATATCAGGGGTCAGCAACCCAAAATGTTGAAAGAGCCATATTGGACCAAAAACACAAAAAACAAATATGTCTGGAGGGCAAAAAATTAAAAGTCTGGTATCAGCCTTAGAATGAAGACAACACATGCTGCATGTTTCTATATTAGTTATAACTGGGGGAAGATTTATTTTTTCATTATGCACTTCGTGAACAAAGTCGAAATGTTGAGAAAAAAGTTGAAATATCGAGGAAATAGTCAAAATTTTGAGAAAAAAGTCTAAATGTCGAGAAAAAAGTAGAAATGTTGAGAAAAAAGTCAAAATTTCAAGAAAAAAGACGAAATGTCGAGATTAATGTTAAAGTACAATGTCGAGAAAAAAGTCGAAATGTCGGGATTAAAAAGGAAGAGAAAAAGGGAAAAAAAAGAAGGAAAAAAAGAGGAAAAAAGAAGGATTTCGGCCATTCACACTAGTTGCCTCATCAAACCCAGCCAGCGACAGGGTGATCAGCCCTGAGCTTGCATCCCTTTCCGAATTAGTCATGACAGCTGACTTGTTTGTAAATCTCAGACATCCCAAGGAACTATACACAAGGGCCGTATTCCCTTGGTCAAACCTAGGGGACCACATACTGTACCTCCTGGTCTACTATTTTGGTGCCCAGCAAGTATATTCCTCTTCATCCACAACCACCGCCTGCTTTTCTCGGCTGACTCTGATCCAGCTTTGATGGCCATGTGCTGGCTCTGGTCCTGAATCCCAGGTCCCTCTGTACTTTATGGTCAATGTTACCACAAACCATTCTGCACCCACTAGGAGACCTCTGTGCTCCAGCCACACTGTTTGATCTTCACCAGCTAGGTCAGCATTGCGCAGGTGTTGCGGCTCATATACCTCTTCAACAGCAGTTTCCCAGGGACAGTAAGCTTGATGATGTAAACCCTTCTTTAACAAAGGGGAGCAGAGCACCAAATCAGGTGTTAAGGTGGTTGTGGTAATCTCTGGTGGAAATACATGCTGCTGGCCAATGTCCCCCAGCAATTTCCAGAACTAAACCTGCAGGTCTTGGAAGGAGGATTCGACCATGTCTTGGATGATGTTAATCGGAATGTGAAAGAAGCTGAGGGTTGCCCAAAGGAGTCCATAAGGCACTGAACCAAAGGCCTTGGTAAGATCTTTTCTTCAGCTTCGCCAGTTGGATCTGGTGCCAAATCATGTTGGAATGCTCAAGGCAGGTATAGTCCTCTTCTTCCAAGCTTCTTCCCGTGAGCCACCAAAGAAACCTCAGGACATGTGGTGCATTCTTGCACACTTTGTATGGGACTCCATTTGGCCCTGAAGTTGATGGACTGTATTTTCAACCTGTTTCAAGATCAGAGGGGGTAAATTCAAATTGATATCCAGGGTGGTTGATTTGTGGAATGTCAGATGGAATGACAAAAATATTCATGAGGCCTTTGATAGGAATGCATTGCTTTCAAGTGGTCCCCCAGGTCTTTTCTTATCTTTTTTAGAGTTCCACTTTTTTTCTGTAGCGAAGAGAGTTTTCTGAAATTTGAAGGGATCTTTGTAGAAGCTTGATCTTATTTGTTCCTTCTTCTTTCTGCATTTCTACGAATTTTCTGCTCCATGGAGTGTTGCCAAGTGGGTTTTAATGTCTGTTTGAAGAGCACGTATGCCCTCTTTTTCCTTAGAAAATATCCTTAGAAATATAAGACTTGAAATATGACCTGCAGAAAAAGGAAGAAATGTTTTATGTGCAAGTGTGTGTTTATGTGTATTTGACCTGTTAAACGGCCTCTTTATGCGACCAGTGCTGCCATGTGACAGTTTGTTTGCAGAGTTGTAAACACCGGTGGTGGTGTTGAGCCGGCACTTTTTAAGAGAACAGACAGCGGAATGATCGCCTGGCTCTAAGCATGTTACCACAAAACACTTATTGTGTGTGTCATGTTCCATCAGTCATCTACATGTCTCACATTTTCTTCTGGCTGTTTTTCACACTTTTTCCTTAAACGCCCTCCACAAACCTCATCTCTAACGCCTCTGCTGACAGGCTTCAATTCTTCATTTGAGACCTTCAGTTTGCTTCAATAGTTGTTGGGATATCGCAGTGTTTTTTGAAGTTGGGGAATTGTTTTTGCGGATATCAGAGAAGGATTTTCCAATGCAGTATTTTTTTACATAATGTTTTTGTCTGGTAAGAAAATTAAACTTGGTTTAACCACTGACACAAAAAAAATAATATTCTACCAACTCACCATATTAGAAAATAAGAGATAATTTAAGACTGACTCAGGTTTTTTTTTGTTTTTTTTTGTAAACTCTGGGAACAGTCGTGTAATGAAAATGTACTCAACACAATATTAGAGAACAGGAACCTCATCAAACCAAATCCCTAAAAATAGATTTGAAACAGCAACAAATTCAAGAATACATGTAATCAGGAAGTAAACAAACCCAGAGAAGTCATTCTTATCATCTTACTCTCAATGAAGGAGGTGAACAGGACACACGAGGAGCAAGTCCTTGAATATGATGTGAGACTTTTTCAATATTACACCAATTACAATTACATTCATTGTTTTCCTACAGCATGTATATCATAATCTCTGTCAAAAAATACTGAAAGTACATCCAATGTTGCCCATAAAGTTGGAATAAAACCTTTTTTACATTCTCTCATGAAAAGTTAGTAAATGCAAAGAGGAAAAATATGAATGCCCCATTATAAGAATTTTGACACATGAGACCAAATTGGACATATTTAATCATAATGAAGAACAACATATTGGCAACAACCAAACACAGCCTACACCTCCAGAAACTCTTCATATAAGCATCAAGCGTGTTGGTGTTGGAGGCCACAGTCTGGGCTTGTTTTACATTTCACTAATGAATAACCATGCATGTGACAAAAAAAAGGATCTTGCATCGTGTGAATTGTTTTGCAGACCTGGGAATCCTACAGCCATTGAATGAACCATGAACTCCTCTGGAGTCTGTTTACCAACAGTAAAGCTTGTCTGAAGCTGGATCATAATGGGGGTCACTAACCAGACCAACAGACAAAAATACAACTAAAGGGCTGAAAAATACCTGTCCAGACCTTGACCTCTTTGAAATGTCATTGTAGGACCGTAGGAGAGCTGTGCACAAATGAATGTCCGTAAACCTCAATAAAATAAAGCAAAATTTTAACACGCAGTTTCCCAAAACTTCCACAAGAATGTGAGAAACTAAAAATATCATGCAGAAAATTAGTATTTTGAGGTATTGCTTCTGTTGAACCTTGGCTTTATTTCGTTTTTTACAGAGTACTTTAGGGTTTCGTTTTTATTAAGTGAATATTGACATGTGTCTTGTTCATCTGAGATTATGTTCACCAAATTTTGAGAGCTGGTAAAGCTAGATTGTTCATTTTAACATGTCTTGGTATGTAAAACCGTAGAATTGCAAGAAGGCACCTTCTTCTTACACATGACTACATAAACACATTTTTGGTGTTGTTGTTGTACTCTGAGAGAAGAGAGGAGCATAGTTTTAAACTCTCCAACGTTACTCCACTAATTGGAACCAGAATCTGTAAAAATGGGAACTTAAGTAAAACATGCCATAAAATTCTGAAGGCTTACCATAAACTAACCAATTTCTTTCATTCTTTTAAAGGGAACTCTAACTGAAACCTCCACGTAAACTTTTACGAGGATCCCTGGGGTCAACCGTAAACCCGTTAATAGAGATGAGATATGAGCGGGGTGCTCGGGCCTCCCATTTCGTTTGCATTTCTTTCTTTTTTTTTTTTTTTCATCGTTCACTTCCATTGCATTCTTGAAAGAGGTCAAATGCTGTTCGGCGCAAAAACTGCCAGGAATCCATGATTGTTTCTATCAAAGAGCAAAATGAAAATTTGATCCACATGGACAGATCTGAGGGGTACAAGTGTTGATGCATTTGAACTGTTGTTCCATTTTATTCTAGTTGTGTTCTTTGCACCTTACACACTCTTGATATAAGTTTGCAGCAGTAGTGTGAAAAGGTGAAGCTCACACTGTTTTAGTGGCCACCATGCAGAGATGTTTTTCTTTCATGCTTTCACTTGCAACTTGAGACCGTTCAATAGCTCCATGATCTATTTGACTGACTTGTCTTTTCAGATATTATTTGTGCAAATTAAAAATGACACGTTACCCAAAGTAAAAAGTCAAGCTCTTCTTGTAAACACTCATAAACAGCAAAAGCATACTGCATTTAATTATTCAGCGCAACTGCAACTAATTTGACGTTTTATTTCCTGATTCTTGCTTTATAAGAAACAATCATAAACTCATTAGTTTGTGGTTTTCGCGGACTTCACAAAAGCTTAGTTGAAGGAAAACACTTAAGAGAAAAAGAAGAAGGAAAAGAAAAGAATCCTCCACTGCGCAGTGCAGCGTTGGGAATCATTATCTGCTTAAATGCTTTAGCCTCAGTCTCTTTGTTGTTTTACTCAAAGCATGAGCTGTGTTTCAGATCCCATTGAGACGAATGAGAACAGTCTTGGGACTCATTTCAGTTATTTTGACAAATTGAGCTTGTAGTTGTTTTTTCTTCGACTCCCCCATATATTGCAATCTACATTACTCCTCTAACTGTAACAGAGATGATTTGGATCTTCAGGTTTTTTTTTCTCCCCTTCCTGGGCCCAAATTATAACACAGAGCGTTGAAACCGCATATCCTGGAAGTTAAGTGAGTGGTCACTGACTCGTAATAAGTCTATTAGCAAAGAAAGGGTGATGGTGCTGAAAAACTGACAAAACAATTGGTTCATTTTACAAATGTTGATGATTTTTTTTTTATTCAGATGACCCCCTCCAGGCAACTAGAATACTGCCCCCACACTAAAATGCCATGTCACAAGAGTTCATGAGTATGCGATGCTTTGGTCGACAGGGCAGCCGCCTACATAATTTTAGTGTGACGCTAATGTCTCAGGTTACACTGTAGCCTGAGCCAAGCAATGGCCTGAGACCACCCTTCAATTAATCTTACCCTTGTAGCGGCTTATAATTTGCCATTACAAAAGCCATTAAACCGGGGGGCCTGATTCAGAGCTCCTGGGACTGTATTGGGAGGAGGGGATGTGGATCGGACAGGCCTCCAGTTGGCCCCTTGGACCCTGGACCAGCCCCTTTCCACAAAACAGACAGGTACTTAAAAACAGGGTGAAAAGATCACTTTAAAGAAAACAAGGAAGATTAATGGGGAAAAATGAGGGCCCTTAAGGTCGCTTTCATCTGGGTTTGATTCAGGTCTTCAGTGAGCCATTAACCCAAAGGACAACTGTCCACCGCCAACGTGAGAAATGAAGCTCCCCTGCGCCTATTCAGGCAGTAGAAAGTTTGGAGTGGGCGAGTACACATGTGGGCGAGTCAATGTGGTTATGTTTGCTCAGAAATGCACTGAGCTCATCGTTGATTCTGTAAGCAGATGCAGAAGATGTCTGCCGTGATAAATTTGACATCTTGTGTTTTGGACTTGCAGCTCTAGGACAGGCTAGTTTCCTACAGAGAGAGGTTTTACTCACAGTAGATGCACGTAGGCAAGGTCAAAAATAATCCATCAAGTTTTGTCCTATGTAATTAGTAAAGCATGTGACTTCATAAAATCAAGCAAAATATGAGGGTAGAGAAAATCTGACAAATATTTTAAGGTGGAATTTGATATACCCAGACTCAGTCAAACACTCAAATTAATCAAATTCCCCAATTAGTCAAATTAATCAACAAATACTATTTAAAACACACTAAAGCACTGTTTTCAAGATGATAAAAGGCAAGTTTCACAAAAACTGATACAGTTCATTCAAGTTATTTGTCACTTAATTACCTGTCTCCAGATTTCAGCAATTTACTCTGTATTTGAGAGTTCAAATCAATGAAATCAGAACATCAGAGACTGTAAGTTCTCATTATCCAGTTTGACCCAGTATTATAAACCTAAAGAATCTTGGAGTACTCCCAAATACTAAAAATTTGAATAACTTGCACATGTTTCCAGCACTTATACCAGACCTATTGTAGAAAATTAAGAAGACACGTCTCAAAGTGATTGGAAGACAAATTGACCATAGTGTCAACCCCGCCCATTTTTGTTACAACAGTTACAATAAAGGTCAAAGGTCTGGCGGTCTGCAATTTAAGCATCAGGTTTGCACAAAGTGCTAAGGATAGACATCTTCTTCAGATCTGCAGTAGGAACTTCATTGCCACAGAGCCTCCAAAGGTGAGTATAAATAATACAGCTGGATGGGAGAGTTGGTGTGCCAGTACGGTTCGAGGCGAGTACAAAGCCAACACCTGGATCGGGAGTGAAATCAAATCTATCCTGAACTTTGTCTCTCCTCCCTTTTTGCTCCAGCAAGTTACCGTGAGCAGAGTTCTGGGTCAGGAGTTAGAAGAAGTGATTTTAGCTCAGGTCAAACACACGGACAGCTTCACAGAATAATGTGCTTAAAAGCTGTTCCGCAAAACAAGGGAACCACATAGCCACTTTTCTTTTTTTGTCCAAAATATCACCTCCTTGAACAAATAAATGTCTGGTCTCGTTAATCCGCTACTCTGCTGTGTGTCTTTTGAATTGCTTACAGTTAAACTGGCCTTTACCGTTATTGGGCTTTAATCACCGGCCATTAAACTGCTTTCAGTGCATTAACACCCACTGATTCCCCAGGAAAGTCGTTGTGTTTTTTTTTTCCCAAGAAGATCAATAAACCAATTCCTCCTGGTTATGTTTTCCTTGTCCACAGCAATCAGTTCAGTGTTGATTAAATTACAGCACATTATCTCCCTGGGATTTATCTTACCTAAATTGAGTTTCTTTCACCATCCTGGCCACAGGAGAGTGAGCAACGCCTGCTGGGAGAAAGAAATAATCATTCATTAACCTTTGACCTGAAAGGAGTGTCAACTGACTCACCAAACTGTGTTTTTTTTGTTTTTTTTTCCCGGTTTCTCCTGAGCGCCCAGCCAAGGCAAATTGACAATTTATACTCAGCAGCCCAAACTTTATTAACCTGTGTCATGGTTTGATTTAGTCACCTAATCAGCTGGTAAAAAGACGCAGGTCTCAGATCTGAACTGCATGTTTTCAGGAGGAAAACTGTTCTTTCTGTCGTTCAGTGTGATGTGGAAATGGACACAAAAAAACAAAAGAAAAAGCAAGGCGAAAGATTGTAAAATGCAGCTCAGGCTTAATATATAGAGTGTGACGATCTCAAAAGGATGGACACGTATCTCATCTGTCATTAGGGTTCTCAGCTGTCTTCGTTTTTAAGCATAACGGTGCCGCTGGCCCACTGTTTTCAGCCTCGGTAGGGTTTGATGTCTTCATATGGTCACAGTAGGTGATAAATTCTGGACCTTTCCTTTTTTCCCGACTCACCACATGGATGTCTTTATGTATAGACATGCATCTGATTTTTAAATGTGCTTCCTGTTTCAAAAGTGTGCAATCACAAATCATTTTTGTCATAGTTATGGTTAAATAATAGCTAAAGTTGTGCAGGACTAACTTTCCAAAAAAACTTCAAAAGACAACAGAAAGGGAACGCCATCGAAAAATAGGGACTGACCTATGGAACACAACAATATGCAGTATTTCAGCAAAGGTACACCAATCAACATGGTTGAGACAGAAAAGCTGAAATGTGAGCCAGAAAATGTATTTTACCTGACTTTTAAAGCATTACCTTGAGTATTGATTGTGTTGTCAATTCTAGTCTTGGGATATGAATCACAATGTTATTCCCGCCCCTGCACAGTAGCAGTAAACACAACCAAGCTGCCCCAGGATCTTTCCCTCTGACATTATTAGGAGCTACAACTGTGTGAGACTCAAATGTCAGCACCATTGCCCAAGCGCCTCTGCAATAGCCAAAAGCAAATGTAATGAAAGCTTGGAAGGGACTGTTAGTACGCCACTGACCTTTTTTTTTCCATTTATTGTTCTCCTGACATTTTTCCAAGATGAAGGAGGTGAAAAACAGAATGAAGTGCTAAAGCAGAAGTCATGGTTTTCACCTTTGCCACCTCCCACCATTAGAGAATCCATTGATCCAAACGTTCATACTTCACACACAGTCCACGCTCCGATTGCCAACACTAACTAACTCGTGGCTGCTCTCCTTGCAGACCCGATACAGTTTTTATTAGCTTTTGTGTCACTTTAAGTGTTACTGGGAATGGAAAAGGGAGGAATAAGGTTTCACCCAGTGGGCTGTTTTCTGTTTCTTTGGAACAAAATCATGAACTTCAAACTGGACTGGTCGTGCTCTGGATTTCACATAGCCTGATATTGACATGACTGTTGGGCAAGCAAAAAGACACTAATGAAACAGCTTTTGGGATCCATGAAATCCAAGTGAATTCACTTCCCACAGCCAACTGCTTTCCGTACAATACGGTTTAATGTCAGTTTCTGAGATTAGTCAAAAAATGCGCCTCATCAATATATAATCTTGGATCTGACTACATACTTTTATCACCTGCAAATGGGGATACAAATACTTGCATATGGAGGCAAGTTACAGGATTACAAGACGGTATTATAAGTGGAAAACAAATCAGTTTTCACACACCCAAGAGATCTTATACAATGCGAGTGTGGACAGCGGGGCCTAGTTTTTCCCGAAAACTGTGGTGACCACAACTCGCCCACACTTGGTTCGCATTGGAGTAGAGTGCAGTGGTTGCCAACCCACCAGAATGTGGTCCTTTAAGAGGAAAATATAACACCAACAATGGTTTCGTCTTGTACCCCAAGATCAACAATAAATAGATCTGTAGGCACCAAAACCATCTTGTAAAGTTTAGGAATTTAAAACCAGCTGATTAGATTTAAGCACAACAAACTGCATTTTAAGGTTTTACAAACTTTTCAATTAGGATTAGGAAAGCATACAACGCCTTAAGTAAGATACTATCAAAGTCGTTACCGCAAATCTCCTTTGGTAACTTAGACACTCAGTTTTCAGTCCAGTTATTCACCTAGTTGGAAAGAACGTGTGAAAGAGGTTTAGCAGGTTTTTCCACAACATTTATCTACTTTACGATGGTGCAGACACCTCAGACTGAAATCCAATAGCAAAGCCTTCCTTGTTGTCCAGAAAATCACAAATTACCATTTTATGCCGATTATACAATGAAGCATGAGACTGGACTGCTCTGCGGAGACTTCTTCCCTCCTAAAATCATGGCTACTGTGATTAGTGAGTGCAACTGCGGGGGAAGTACCAAATATTATCTTAAGGTGACGGTGGTAAAGCACTGTATTTTAGACTGAAACCATATCTGTTGAAACAATTAGTTTTAATGCTGAAAATGAAGATGTAACACTATGTTTATTGCTGCCAATACGGAGCCATTCAGACCATGTATTAACATGCGTCAGGAGAAATCCAGAATATATATATATATATATATATTATATATCCATATATATATATATATATATGCACGCCGCCGGTAGGGGGGGGACAAACGGGTCTGTTGTCCCGGGCCCAGGGTAGGGGGAGGCCCAGAACTGGGCCCTCATTATTTATTTTTTTTTCTTTTTTTCTCATTAAATTATGGAATCATTTTTCAAAATGCTTCAAAATATGCCTATTTATGGAAAAAAATATGTAATATTTGAGTTACATAAAAGCTTGTTATTTGTTTTCCTCCTAATTGTCCTTGAAATAGTGGTCAAGAACCCCCAACACAAAAATGGTTTGGCCGCTGATCAAAATATGATGTTATCATTTAATTTGAAGTTCAGTGCGTTCAAAATGTCCGGTCAGCACAAGTCCGGTGCTCAGAAAAGAAGAGAAAAGAGAAGAAGAGAAGAAGATAATAGAGGCCTCAGAGATTCTCTACACAAATATTTAAAAAAGGGTGGTGACGGTGAAGCTGGAATTAATAAAGTCAGCGTAGAGCAAGGTAAGAAACAGCGCAGCCAACGTTTACCAACCTTGTAACTTTAGCTAACTGGCTAGCTCTAATGTTAACGTCCATTAGCTTGTAGAAAAAGCTGAAGAGCAGAGGGAGAAGGAGAGATCCGGGCGCAGGGGGGCCCATCTTAGATTATTTTGTCCGGGGCCCAGGCAAGACTTAGCTGGCCTGTATACTGTGTATATATATATATATATATATCCAAATGTATCTTGCGTGATCAGATCTGCCTTTATGTCCATGTGTCCATATGTTTGAATCGCTAAAGTCACCAGCTGGACAAAACTAGGCGTAACTCTTGGGAAAAGGAAAAAACTTTATGAACTTTATGCAACAAAGTGTACGTACAACACAAATCACAATTCATACAATACAAAGAAACATCTACAACACAAATATAGTAAAGATCAAAGGACTAAGAGCTTTATTGTGGTAATTTATACTCAAACTCAAAGATCATTGTTTAGCTGATGGCATTCATTTAGTAGGCGTCCCTGAATCTGGGACTGGATCACAGGATGTTTTCATGTTCAAACGAACAAGTGTTGACACGTCCCAGACTATGTTTAAATGCATCCTGATTGATAGATCTCAATCCATCTTGCAGTGTTTTGAGACCTTGATCACTAGAATACATATTTATGCATAGCTTAAATGGGGTCTATGTCACCAATGCATCCAAGAAAATGTAACCATTAATGTGTTTGTAGAGTTGTAAAAAACAAAAATCACACCATGATCATTTTCTAAATCTAACAAACCCAACAAAGTGATTTTTTTATTGCCATAACTTAACCCAGATGTGAAAAAAGCACTAATAAAATGTTTGTCAAGTTTATTCAAACTTACTGGTTGAAGCCACGTGCAACTTTAGAGCAGGAATAAACATATTTACAGCCTCCATGGATTGACTGAAGGAGACAGGAGCCACGGCGGATCATTGCAGGCCCGTTCTAAGCGGAAATCTGCAGGGACTTGCAGTCCGTGAAGCCGGCAACATCAGGTCATGTAACTGCTAATCTCAGTGGAGCACAGACTTGAACTGACTTCTGAAAATGTTTGGACAGATTTGATCAGAATGAATGCAAAGTAATATCAATCAGCATCATAGGCTGACATAAACTAAGCCAGCGAGCACATCTATCTCACTGTGACTAAACTACGGTGGCCGTGCTCCAGCCAGCTTCCCACGCCTGCTCGTTCTGCTCATTTGCAACATAATGCTGCACAGTACATGAAAAAATAGGCTTTAAAAGGGACTTTTTAGAAAACTTATGGGTGAGGTCAGAGGGGTTAGTCCAGCTCTTATTATACAGTCTAAAGTCTCAAACTGGATTCCCAGTGTTTTGGTTGATACCATCCATCCCTCGTGGATTTTGTGGTTTATGAAGAGAAAAAAAACCTGAAAATTACATCTGCTGTGATGTAGAAAGACTTGTTTGAAACTAATCTGAACAGACAGGAAAAACATGTAGAGTACAACCGTATGAGCCACATTTTAGGGTAGGAAGAAATGATCTGTGAAGACATACGGGTCTGAAGACATGCTGCATCTGTAAGATGTACTTGATGACGAAAAGCATCCATATTTTGAAGTTTTGTTTTTTTTAATAAGTATGTTTTACTTACATTTTCTCAAAAATATTCCTTAATTCAAAAAGTTTGTTAAATTTTCTTAAAGACCAATGACACATGTCTGTTGTGTCCACTAGAAAATCAATCAGTTCTGATTATACTGTATGATATACATATACACATATACCGGGGGTCGGCAACCCGCGGCTCTAGAGCCGCATGCAGCTCTTTAGCGCCGCCCTAGTGGCTCCTGGAGCTTTTTCAAAAATGTTTGACCTTTTTTTTCCTTTTTTTCTTATTTTTTTCTTTTTTTTTCTTCTTTTTTTCTTATTTTCTTTTTTTCTGCTTTTTTTCCTTTTTTCCTCTTTTTTTCTTTTTTCCATTCCTTTTTAATCTCAAAATTTTGACTTTTTTCTCGAAATTTCGAATTTTTTCAAGACATTTCGATTTTTTTCAAGACATTTCGACTTTTTTCTCGAAATTGTACTTCAACATTAATCTCGACATGGTGACTTTTTTCTCGACATTTCGACTTTTTTCTCAAAAATTAAACCTTTTTCTTGAAATTTTGACTTTTTTCTCGACATTTTGACTTTTTTCTCAACATTTCAACTTCTTTCCTCGACATTTCGCCATTTTCCTTCATTCTAATACAAGACTTTTCATTTTTTGCAGCTCCAGACATATTTGTTTTTTGTGTCTTTTGTCCAATATGCCTCTTTCAACAATTTGGGTTGCCGACCCCTGACATATATACACACACACCCACACACACACACACACTCTCTGTGTACCAGCAGCTACCTTACACACCTGTGATCCATCTCATCAGTGGCAGAATTTATTCTGGGTTGGCTGATTCATCATCGCTGGCTTGTTGTTTTATCAGTGGTCACATTGGCCGGCTCCTCAAAAGATCTCATAGAAAGTTCTCTTGTTTGTTTCTGCTAGCAATCCTGTCTGCCTAGCTGGCACCGATTCACTCCTCCCACAGCCTCACCTCTTCCGCTGTCCAGTCTCTGCAGATAAACCTGTTCACTTGCAACCTGCTCTGTGTCCGCGTTTGGATGCCCTGCTTACCCACAACACATCTTCTGTTTCCTATTCCAACACGTGCAGGTGTTGTGTGGCACCATATTCACGCTCTGCTGAAAGAAATATATGAAAATGAGCCCACTCTTTAAAAAAGTTTTGATTTGATTTTTCTTTTTATGGCAATTATTGATAATGACAATGATTTATACTCAAAGGCAACTATACACTCAGAAATGATATTAGGTGGAACATTAACAGAATACGTCTCATAAAATATACATTATGTATTTGATATCATTCTTGGTTTTGAGACAAACTACTATATTTCTAGAAATCCATACTTATATTCAATTTCAGCAATCATGTGGGAGATTTCTGTCAGAACATCTTACGCCTGTCTGCTAGCATTGGGCAGGCGACCTCTGAGAGCAAGTGATTGAGCAACACCAAGGGGAAACAGCTGCTTAATAATTCACAAGGCTGAGATTAAAAATTTAGTTTGCAGGCTGCGTTATTAAAAGCCAGAGTAATTACTTTAGAACTCCATGTCACCACTTCAATAAGAGACGCCTAATTCAGTTACTGCCATCTCATGGGTAATTGCTGAAAATGAACAGTGGCTTCCAAACAAAGAAAGCTACAATTGCACAAAATCCCAATAAAAAGAAAAATGATTTAGCAAGAAGATACTTTGAACGGGTAAACTGGGATCCGGCACGTTTTGTTGTTGTTTTTTTCTCACAGTGTTTAAAGACATTTACCCGCTAGTTTATTCTTGATCAGGTCACCGTGCATTTGAGCATCCATTTATTAACAGCAAATGCACCTATTCACATGAAGATGAACGGTCTTGTAATAAACACAGACTGTATAACGTTTTGCTGAACCCTGCCTTCACTGGCAGCTATCCTCGTGTTAGCCCCAGCTAGCAGCCTGCAGAGTTACGGTAGCCGCCGCCGGCGGCTTAGCCAAGCTTCATCCCCCAGAGCCTTCTAGATCAACACAAAGCTGCTGGTCTATTAATACAATTAACAGCTCAACAAGCCATGTTATCTTGTTTCCTCACTGGGATGATGTTTTGGTGTTAATAGGCTGTAGGCTACCCTTTTTGGTGCATACGTCGTACTTTTAAAATTGAAGTTTTGTGTCATCAGTCAGCAAAACATTACCAATAGCGTTGGAGATCGTCAAAGTGCTCTTTGGCACTTTGTTTCTCTTTCTAGCCTTTTTCCAGAGGAACTACTGTTGATTGTGTGTCCTCAGAGATCTTCGGTACATTTCATTTGTTTATGTTTGTGACTTGGATAAAAATCAGTTCCCATTTTATAGCATATTAACTCAGAAAACCCGTTAATTCCTCTGGGTTCACATACGTTTTGTGTCTAACTCATGCATATCTACAGTGTACACAAAACAATATGAAAAGTTCTAAAAGGATATATGTTTACTGTGCAGAATAAAGAAATGCTGCACTAGAAGTTAGCTCATGAATGATGCCGTTGCATTACCTTCCTTAAATTTGACCCTGTCAATCATCAGTGTATGTGCATGTATATACGTCCATGTTGGGACTGGACTCTTTCCCTCCACAGACACTCCATCACGAAAAAGAAAAGAGGGAGTTGCTACCAGATGGTTAAACAAACACATCGCCCAACTGCCCATAACTCAAATCCACTTAGCACCCTCTTGTCAACATGTCTTTCACTCGTTCCCTCTCCAGCCTTTGGCCTATGCAGAGGAAGGAAGAAGAAAAGGAGGAGGTCGGGAGGAACAAAAATAATGCGGAAATAATGTGAATCAGCTAGAAATTCCTGGGGGGTGTGTTTAATTTTAATCACCAAGACTATCCATCCTCGGTAGCTCTCATCTCTGCGCTGCTTCCTCCTCCCATCCCTCCCTTAGGTGCACTGAAGCAAAGGGGAGCAGCGGGCACCTGGAGTGACAGCACGTGTAAGGGTCACTGAGACCAAGTCCACATGTGATGTTGGAGTGGGGCTTTTTCAGGTCCTCTCAGGGAGGCGTCCAGGACTCAGGCCAAGGGGTTAAGAGTTTGTAGGTCGACAGGTCATGCAATTTTCCTTTTTCCCTTGGCCCCATCCATGTGCTTAAAACCTCAGCGGTGTACTTGAGAGGGTAATTTATTATCCCAAATGCTGTCCAGTGTGGACAAGAAGTCGAGAGTGCAGATTCCCGTTTCTGAAAAAAAACCAAGACATTTTTTTTCTCCCATTGACGATTCAAAATATGTAATTACATTACATGCAGCATTTCTTACAGTTAAGTTATAAAAATGTATTGTTATTTAATCATAATTTTTATGAATATTTTTCTTCATTTGAAGATACTTTCAGAATTGACTGAAAGTACTTACTGACTTCAAGAATTTATTTTCTTGCATAGTTTTGTTTTTCTTAAAGATTAATGTCCTAAATGTCAAAACTGCTCCAGCTAAGTGCAAGATTGAGGTATCTTATGTGGTATCCCAGCCGTTTTGATAACGCAGTATTCCGGCGCAGGTGAAAAGGTGAAAAGATAAGCATTATCTCGGACATGTAATTGTCAAAGGCATGGATATCTGACATGCATGCCACGATGTCCAAAAGTCGGCCTGCCGATGACAGCCAAACTGCAATCGGCCCAAGGAATGTTCAGAGGCAGTTCTCAGACATCTTAACATCAAACGGCTCTCGGCTCTGTCAATCTAATAGCTCTGGATGTGGGATTTATTGGCTCTCACAGGCCAAAAGAGAGACGAGGGGCAAAAGCAAAACCAGATTTCCTCTCCCATATCAGTTTCTCTTCTGTCAGTCATGCTCTCAATAGAGTGCCCGGGAAAAGCGTTGAGTTAAGTTATTACATTAGATTAACCAGATTCAAATTAGTTCTCTTGTGTTTGCATTAGGATCGTTTGCAAATTTTAAAAAGAAGGCTAACATGTACTATATTTATTGGATGTGTCCAACAAATATACCCTGTAAGAGGTCGTACAAGCACCCTTTATTATGCAATTTCATACAATATTCTTCCCCAATAAATCTAAAGCTTCTAACTGGACTATAATATCATGCAATGGTAGTTACATTTGCAAAATTTTAAACTTATTTTTTTTTATTGTTAGCCTTAATTGGTATTCTGAGTTCACACAGGACATAACAGAAATCAAACACCCTTTTGCATCATTAAACTTAAAGAGTGATGACAGGAACTTAAGCTACAGCGCAAGCGGAACAGCAACGGATGATAGATGGCAAAGTATGATGAAGAAAAAGAGCGAGTGGGACAGAAAGTTGAGGAATGGAGTCAGGCTCATCGTCTTCAAACCCTGATAATGTTCTCAGAGAAGAATGGAACCTCGAGGACTTCTATTTATCTCTATTAGCCGTTGGAGAAAAAAAAAAAAAAAAAAAAAGCTCCCTGTCCCCGCTTAGATAGCCCTGCCAATTCACCATGATGTCATCCCCCTGGCGTCCAGTGATTGATGCATTCTGGCTGCCAGCTCTTTGCTAGTTGGAGGCAGGGGAGCAGGGCTTGAGGTGGAGAAGGGTTGATTTTTCCACAGATAGAGACGTCCAAATGTGAACAGGGCCCAGCGAGGGGTCGGTTCAGAGCTCAGGCCAACACGCTGCATACCTGCCGCTCTGCGAATACGCTGCTTTTAATGTTGCGGCTCCCTGCAGTTCAGCCACTTTTGATGTTTCAGACGCGTTCGCACGCAGAAATCAGTAGTGATGGTCGTCCTCCCGGTTTGATGGAGATGCAGGAGGGAGAAAAGGCCCGGCTCTGATTATGTACGTCCACTCCATTTTCCCTCCGAGTTCTGTTACATATCAGGGCTGAAGGAAGAAAGGCGGGAGAGGAGAGATGGAAGGGGTTATTGTGAGTGGAAGAGTAAGTGTTTCACAGATAGTCGTGGAGACATGCTGGGATGATCTCAGCGGGGAGCTGCAGCGCTCCTGTCAGCAAGCCAAGTTAGCTCTGCGGCTTTAATGGCTCTATCATACGCTATTTCATAACATTACAAAGTTATTTGTGTCCAAAAGGGAGGTGGAGAATTTTTAGCGTTGGTTTCTCTTGCTCTTTTAAAACAGAAGCACAACATTTCTCAATTCTCATGGGTTAATTAGGGCCCGAGCACCTTCAGTGCGAAGGCCCTATTGTATCTGTAGGAATTTTTCTTTCTTTCTTTCTTCTGACGAAAGGAGGGCCTTTTTGCCCCCCTAAACGTGCCCAAAAAGTCAACAAATTTTGCATGCAAGTCAGGCCTGGCGAAAAATTTGATATTTAATGGTTTACATTAAAGGGCGTGGCAAAATGGCTCAATAGCGCCCCCCGGAAAACTTTGTGCCTCAAGCCCCACAATACGGTTTGAGGTACATGCACGAAAATCAGTACACACCTGTATCAGTACACAACCTAAAGAAAAGTCTCTTGGAGCCATGGCCGAAACCAAACAGGATGTCGGCCATTTTGAATTAATCGTGTCACTTTGGCGCAATTTATGCCATTCCTTCGGCAGTTAATACGGCCCGAACTGTAACATGCCCCCAAGTGTGTTATACATCAAAATGTGCGTCTCCATCCTGCGACTACACGCATTACTTTTCTCTTTCAAAAGCGTTACCGTGGCGACGCTAGACGCCAAAAAGCGCGCCCACCCTTCATCTGATTGGTTCAGACAGAAAAAACTTTGCGCCTCAAGCCCCATAATACGGTTTGACGTACTTGAACGAAAATCGGTACACACCTGTATCATGTCGCAACTAAAAGAAAAGTCTCTTGGCGCCATGGCCGAAACCGAACAGGAAGTCGGCCATTTTGAACATTCTGAATTAATCGCGTAATTTTGGAGCAATATGAGCCATTCCTTCGAGAATTAATACGGCCCGAACCGTAACGTGCACCCAGGTGTGTTATACATCAAAATGTGCGTCTCCATCCTGCGACTACACGCATTACTTTTCTCTTTCAAAAGTGTTACCGTGGCGGCGCTAGACGCCAACAAGCGCACCCCCCCCTTCATCTGATTGGTCCATATTTGATAGTTCCCCAAAAGGCACCAAATTTGGCATGCAAGCCAGGCCTGGCGATAAATTTGATATTTCATGGTTTGCATTAATGGGCGTGGCAAAATGGCTCAACAGCGCCCCCCGGAAAACTTTGTGCCTCAAGCCCCACAATACGGTTTGACGTACATGCACGAAAATCGGTACACACCCGTATCATGGCACAACTTAAAGAAAAGTCTCTTGGCGCCATGGCCGAAACCGAACAGGAAGTCGGCCATTTTGAATTAATTGTGTAATTTTGGCGCAATTTATGCCATTCCTTCGGCAGTTAATACGGCCTGAACCGTAATGTGCACCCAGGTGTGTTATACATCAAAAAGTGTGTCTTCATCTTGCGACTACGCGCATTACTTTTCTCTTTCAAAAGTGTTACCGTGGCGACGCTAGACGCCAAAAGGCGCGCCCCCCCTTCATCTGATTGGTCCATATTTGATAGTCACCAAATTTTGCATGCAAGCCAGGCCTGGCGATACATTTGATATTTCATGGTTTGCATGAATGGGCGTGGCCTAACGGCTCAACAGCGCCCCCTAGAATACTATTCTCTGCTATAACTTTTGAATGGTTTGACATAAAGAGTCGTGGGTGGTGTCATGGGACTCGGTATTGAGTCCTTTACCATAATTGGTGAAAATTAGCCCCGCCCCTTCTTCTGATTGGTTGTCCCTATTTCCCGCTATAACTTTTGAATGTTTTGACATAGAGAGTAGTGGGTGGTGTCATCTGACTCTGTATTGAGTCCTTGAGCTTCATTGGCCTGAATTAGCCCCGCCCCTTCTTCTGATAGGTTGTCCGATTTTCTGCTATAACTTTTGAATGGTTTGACATAGAGAGTCGTGGGTGGTGTCATCAGACTCTGTATGGACTCCTTGACCTTCATTGGCCTGAATTAGCCCCGCCCCTTCTTCTGATTGGTTGTCCCTTTTTTCTGCTATAACTTTTGAATGGTTTGACATAGGAAGTCGTGGGTGGTGTCATTTCTGATATGCTTATGGGGGACGGTGGACGTGAGTGCGAGGGCCCGTTCATCGCTGCTTGCAGCTTTAATTTGATTTACATTTTATCATTTATGCACTTAAATGTTGACGGGGGGGGGGGCAACAATGAAGTGCAAATTATGGTAACATGGGGAGCGTTATTTGTTTGTCATTTCTGACTAAAACATTAAAACTCCAAGCAGCACAACTCTTCATCAATGTGGATTTTTAATGGCTAGTTTCCCAGAGGTGCTCATTATTACCCCCGGATCAATATCATTTAAAAATAAACATCCACCCTGGCATAAAATCAATGGCCGCTCACTGAAGGTGTGACTGAATAAATGTAACGACACGCTTCTTCAGCTCCACATTGACTGAATCTCAGTTACACCACAAAAAACCAGGAACAGTTAGGACCATATGAGAAATGCAAGTGGGCGACGTCAACAGCAGCTTTGTCTTTGAAGAACAGGATGGGCAGAGGAGCTCCAGTTTGCTGACAGATGAGTGAGGAAATATGTGAACTGTTTAAAAACAATGTTCTCCAGTAAAAGACTGAAAGCAAAGTCAGATATCGCCTCCCTAAATGCAGGTTATTATTACAGAACTCACAGAATCTGGAGGAGATAAAGACAACGACACAAGCTGAAGCTGAACACCAAATACGACTGAGCAATGCAAAAAGCAAGTCATCTGTCAACCTTTTCCAGTCATCTGACGTGATGACCGTAGTCAGATTAATCTGTATTCCACATGTGTTTTGTGAAAAATGGGTACTTAACCTAAAATGTTCCCCAACCTAACCTCGTAATCGTGATTCCTAAACCTAAATGAACAAACAATGAAATTGGGAGTAAACAGCATATTACGTGCATATGTTTTAAGTAAGGCTGGGACTTTAGCGCGTTAATTTCGATTAATCAATTACAGAAAAAATAGTGCGCTAAAAAAAATAGCGCATTTTAATCGCATTCGTTTTTTCCCCTCGGAAACTTTCTCACGGGACGACTTTCACACGGACGGCGCATCAACCAACCAGACCCTTGAGAGAGAGGCTGCGTCCGTAATCGCATACTTCCACCATAATGATATTTACTGATATTTACTGATATTTACTCAAAAGTGTGCCGAACTTAAGTATACTTTTTAGTATATACTTTTTAGTTTGGCATTTCGGACGCAACAAGAGAGTTATGACACTTACCTCGACTCCCATTGTAAGCTCCGTAGCGAGATCAAATCGTTTTACAACTCTCTCTCTCTCAAGGTTCTGCAACCAACGTGTATTAGTGTTACAGCAAAGTGCAGCCGTCGTCTTAACACAAGCTAAGTTGTTACCACACAGATTAATGAAATCGCAGACGAAAAGGGTCTCGTTGGTCCCGTGGATGGGAAATGTTGTTTTAAAAAACGGATGGATGGAAGCGTGCTCTGTTTTCTAACGTGTTTCCATGTTCTGGAATGTACTTGAAACAGTTGAAAGTATTTTGTTATATTTAAGTGTTTACAGAAGGTCCTTGACTATAGGCTACCTGTCTCATTCAATGTGCATAGTGCATATATTTAATTTACTGCACTTTATAGCAAATTGCACTGATTTGTTCTTGGTGAAGCACCACCTTGATAAAAATAAACTGTTTCATAAATTGAACATATGTTTTCACAAGTCAATCATTCACTCGTATACAAAAATCCATTTGAAACAAACAAAAAAAGGAAATCTCATTGTTCTCAGGTCTAAAATTGATATGCGATCAAATTGCGATTAATTAATTACCAAGCCTGTAATTAATTTGACTAATTTTTTTAATCGAGTCCCAGCCCTAGTTTTAAGACCTTGTTAAAGGTTTATTTTATGATACTTATGCATATCCCAGCGACAGCTGTACAATCAACCTGAGAACTGCAAAGCAGGACATGGGTGGCGCATGGGGGTCTGCAGACCTGTGCATTTCTGGTCTCAATTCAAAAATCGAAGGAAAGAAGAATTTACCAATGGCTATCAGTGAGAGGACATTTTACAGTGAAAAGGAAAGTCCATTTATAGGTAGAAATAAACAGGAGTTGCTGGATTTTGTCGCAGCTACATATCGGAGGTTTGAAGACCTGGAAAACTGCAATGACGCTCTTTAAGTTTTGAAATCTTTCCGTGATTTTCTGAAAGACATGTTGATTTGTCGACCCTTCGTTAACTCTTCTTCTATTCATTTTTTTAGACGAGACCGGAAATGTCCATATGAACTAATGTGTTTTGCACATGATGTTTTGCAGTTCTCGAGTTATTTTTCGAGTTACCCGTATTCTAACTTAACAATTTATCCTGAATCTTTTAAATTGTTCGCCAATCCAGGTCGTCGAGGATCACCACCCAGCAAGTTTAGGATGTTATTTTGCATGATTCAAATAAATGTCTGATGATGACCCATATATTTGTATTTGAGGATTGAGATTTGTCTTAATCTGAATCATCTTGCTGACCAGTCCCCCCCCCCCAGGGACCTGGATTGAGCAACACTGTTTCAAGTGGGCTAAATATCTGTATTTGTTGCCTTGTTATAACACTCATACAATTATAATGTAAGCATATTCTTGCATGGAACCTTAAATTAGTTTTACAAAACTTTGTTTTGTTAATTTCATTTCGGATTATTCGTTTTTGCAGATTCTTTATATTGATGTTGACGTTTAGATGAAAAGAGCCTTAGTGTTTGTGCCTCTGCTTGTTTCTTATATGTTCTAAGTGTGGTTTCAGGTGAGTGCGTGCCTTGAATAAGTTACGTTTATGTTTGTAAGCATGCCTGTTTTCTGGCTCTCCGAGCACTGCATGTGTCAGAGGAAAGGCGTTCTCTGCAACACAATCAGTATCGGCCGCTGTTCCCTTTCACTGTGGTCTGGCAAGTGAGACTGAACACGAGGCGCAGGGAATTGAGGTGCATTGATCTGTCCTCTGCAGCGTCTCCCTGGACTGGTGAAATCATTAACCTCGCTGGCACAGACATGGGAAGCAACAACAGAGTATCTTTGAGAGGTTAATTAAAAATAAAAGCACAAGGGGGAAGGGCAGAAGGTGTAGTCACCAGGGAAAAGTGCACTGACTTCCAAATGAGCTCGCTCCAGTGTGGACGTCTGCGGTCAGCGCACAATAAAGCCCTGTATAAGCAGAAGCTGCTTTTTTTCTGTCTGAATCATAAAAACCAGAATCTAAGGAAAAGCCACAAAACGTTCACCTTTTATTCAAAAGGAACAAATGGAGAGGAATGATTGAGAGAAAATATGTAGATCAGCAGGAAGTGACTCCACTAAATATGAGCCATTTGTAAATATAGAATGTTGAACCGATTCTTCATTAATGAAGAATTAATGAAATAAATAAATACAATTAATTAAATAATAAACACAATTTGTACAACAGATTGTACGAACAAACAAAAAGAAACTGTGACACAGTTGTGTGCAGACCAGAGGTGAGTATAGTAGCCAAAAATAGTACTCAAGTAAAAGTACTGTTACTTCAGAATAATATGACTCAAGTAGAAGTAAAAACTAGTCATCCAAATAATTACTTGAGTAAAAGTAAAAAAGTACTTGGTGAAAAAACTACTCAAGTACTGAGTAACTGTTGAGTAACGTCTGATTTATTTTTTAACACAACCATTCAAACAGACAAAAGTACAAAATAATCATCATCAGGCAAATTAAATCAATAAAATGAATTAAAATGAATAAAAAATAGCTTAAATTAAAATAAGCTTAAAGTAAATTCAAGTGCTTTAATAAATAATAAAATAAATAAAATAACAGAATAAAAAAAGAAATAAGCACAAGTAACACAAAATTTCAAGCCTTTGTACTTTTCTTTTTTAACCAGGCAGAACTAGAACAAGCCCATGAACTCATATAAACTCTGTGTGTGTTTGAGTCTGTGTAAATGTGACAAAACATGCAAAAACTAACATTTTTCCCAAAGAATCACCCAGTGATGTCATGAGATTGACACGTACGCGGATAAAAGGGATAAAAGAAAAGTAACAGCTCAACGTAGCCTAATGTAGCGGGTAAGAGTAAGAGTAAGAGTAAGAGTAACAGTTTCTTCTTCACAAATCTACCCACGTAAAAGTAAAAAGTATAGTGATTCAAAACTACTCCTAAAGTACAAAATTTCCCAAAATTCACTCAAGTAGATGTAACGGAGTAAATGTAACTCGTTACTACCCACCTCTGGTGCAGATGTATGCAGTGATACAACCAGTATCATGGTAAAACATTAAATACTACAGGAATTAGCCAAAAAATAAAAATCTATCTGGTGATCAGCACAAACCAACTTTCAGATTAATTAATTTGACCAGCGAGGGGGTTGTTCAGTTGTTCTTGTAGGGGCAGGGCTCATCAAACCACCGTTGTCTCACAGCTACAAGGTTCCTGGTCCAAATCCCAGTGTGGAGTTAACATGTAATCCTTGCCAGGGCTGTAACTTTGGTTTGAAAAGTGAGGGGGGCCACAGAACGGAGAGTTGGGGTCCTATGGTAGAGAAATAAAAACTTAATTACCTGCATTTCTACATACATTTGGACTATAATGACACAGAATAATTAAGCTGGACATATTTGTGTATTCTGCCAGAAAGTTTGGTTCTAATACATCTATGAGAAAAAGCTGACCCACATTCTGTATTATTAAATGGAAGGACAATTGACTGTTTTAATTTACTTATTTTCTGTACTTTGTACTAATTTCATTTTATGAAATTAGAAATCTTCACCGTTTATTTTCATTTTGTGTGTGATCAGAGTTGAAATAACGTCAGTGAGTTCCACTCTTTTTTCCATTTATTTATATACCTTTGTGCATGAAAGAGTTAATGTTCTTCTTGTCTCAAACTTTTGATCCTGCTCCTCCTCATCTGTCTTCTGACGTTGAAGAAAACTCAAAAACGTCAATGTTGAAATGATAGCAGGAGACATAAAACATGTCCGAAACATCTTCAATGTAGCCATTTTTTTTCATTCAACTTTATATTTTGATTTATCTTATGTTCACTTATTATGTAAACTTGATTGTCAAAATATCAAAATCAAGTTGCTGCTGCTGCTATGTTTTATTAGACTTTAGTACAACTATTCGGCATAGGATCAGAGTGACTTGGTCCGAGTGGTATGGAAGCTATTGAACAGAAAAATCCTCAATATTTCACCAGTTGGTAGATCATTAACGGCTACTAAATGAGACCAAGGTGTGGTGAATATCTGTTGTCCAACGTAAAACTAACATCGATAACTAACTAGCATTTCTATGTAGAACAACTCCCTGCAAGAATGAGCACATTAGTGCTCGGTCCTGTATCTCACTGGCGAGTCTGACTTGCGGTTACAAATGTATAAATGACGTTGAAAGTGGACGGACACAATGCTACAGTATATCTGTCTATATGTGTGGCGCTGTAATAGATTAGTGACTTGTCCAGGATGAATCCTGCCTTTCGTGCAAAGAAAGAGGGGGTTATGTCCAGCATATCTGTGACCCGGAAAAGTCATAAGCTGGTGTAGCTAATGGATCGATGGATGGTGGAGTATTATTAAGGTCTATTTTTAAAAGCAAGCCATTATGTTTTTCTAAGTCTTACTACTGTATATCGGTTGTTGTATCTAATTCTGAATAAACAGCATGTGAAAGCTAAAGGGGAAACACTCTAGATCAGGGGTCTGCAACCCAAAATGTTTTAGAGCCATATTGGACCAAAAACACAAAAAACAAATATGTCTGGAGCCGCAAAAAAATTAAAGTCTTGTATCAGCCTTAGAATGAAGGCAACACATGCTGCATGTATCTATGTTAGTTATAACTGGGGGAAGATTTATTTTTCATTATGCACTTCGAGAAAAAAGTCGAAATGTTGAGAAAAAAGTTGAAATGTCGAGATTAAAAAGGAAAGGAAAAAGGAAGAAAAAGAGAAGAAAAAAGGAAAAAAAGAAAAAAAGGAAAATTAAAGCTGCAAGCAGCGATGAACGGGCCCTCGCACTCACGGCCACCGTCCCCCATAAGCATATCAGAAATGACACCACCCACGACTTCCTATGTCAAACCATTCAAAAGTTATAGCAGAAAAAAGGGACGACCAATCAGAAGAAGGGGCGGGGCTAATTCAGCCCAATAAAGGTCAAGGACTCAATAACGAGTCCCATGACACCACCCACGACTCTATGTCAAAACATTCAAATGTTATAGCAGGAAATAGGGACAACCAATCAGAAGAAGGGGCGGGGCTAATTTTCACCAATTATGGTCAAGGACTCAATACCGAGTCTCATGACACCACTCACGACGCTTTATGTCAAACCATTCAAAAGTTATGGCAGAGAAAAGTATTCTAGGGGGCGCTGTTGAGCTGTTAGGCCACGCCCATTAATGCAAACCATGAAATTTATCCCCAGGCCTGGCTTGCATGCAAAATTTGGTGACTTTTGGAGAACTATCAAATATGGACCAATCAGATGAAGGGGAGACGCGCGTTTTGGCGTCTAGCGTCACCACGGTAACACTTTTGAAAGAGAAAAGTAATGCGGGTAGTCGCAGGATGGAGACGCACATTTTGATGTATAACACACCTGGGTTCACGATACGGTTCGGGCCGTATTAATTGCCGAAGGAATGGCATAAATTGCGCCAAAATTACACAATTAATTCAAAATGGCTGACTTCCTGTTCGGTTTCGGTCATGGCGCCAAGAGACTTTTCTTTAAGTTGCGACATGATACAGGTGTGTACCGATTTTCGTGCATGTACGTCAAACCGTATTGTGGGGCTTGAGGCACAAAGTTTTCCGGGGGGCGCTGTTGAGCCAGTTTGCCACGCCCATTCATACAAACCATGAAATATCACATTTATCGCCAGGCCTGCCTTGCATGCAAAATTTGGTGACTTTTGGGGAACTATAAAAATATGGACCAATCAGATGAAGGGGGGCGCGGTTTTTGGCGTCTAGCGTCGCCACGGTAACACTTTTGAAAGAGAAAAGTAATGCAGGTAGTCGCAGGATGGAGACGCACATTTTGATGTATAACACATCTGGGTTCACGATACGGTTCGGGCCGTATTAATTCTCGAAGGAATGGCATATATTGCTCCAAAATTACGCGATTAATTCAGAATGTTCAAAATGGCCGACTTCCTGTTCGGTTTCGGCCATGGAGCCAAGAGACTTTTCTTTAAGTTGCGACATGATACAGGAGTGTACCGATTTTCGTTCATGTACGTCAAACCGTATTATGGGGCTTGAGGCGCAAAGTTTTTTCTGTCTGAACCAACCAGATGAAGGGTGGGCGCGCTTTTTGGCGTCTAGCGTCGCCACGGTAACGCTTTTGAAAGAGAAAAGTAATGCGTGTTGTCGCAGGATGGAGACGCATATTTTGATGTATAACACACTTGGGGGCACGTTACGGTTCGGGCCGTATTAACTGCCGAAGGAATGGCATAAATTGCGCCAAAGTGACACGATTAATTCAAAATGGCTGACTTCCTGTTCGGTTTCGACCATGTCGCCAATAGACTTTTCTTTAAGTTGTGTACTGATACAGGTGTGTAGCGATTTTCGTGCATGTACGTCAAACCGTATTGTGGGGCTTGAGGCACAAAGTTTTCCGGGGGGCGCTGTTGAGCCATTTTGCCACGCCCATTAATGTAAACCATTAAATATAAAATTTTTCGCCAGGCCTGACTTGCATGCAAAATTTGGTGACTTTTTGGGCATGTTTAGGGGGGCAAAAAGGCCTTCCTTTCGTCAGAAGAAAGAAAGAAAGAAAGAAAGAAAGAAAGAAAGAAAGAAAGAAAGAAAGAAAGAAAGAAAGAAAGAAAGAAAGAAAGAAAGAAAGAAAGAAAGAAAGAAAGAAAGAAAGAAAGAAAGAAAGAAAGAAAAAAGAAAAATTCCTACAGATACAATAGGGCCTTCGCACTGAAGGTGCTCGGGCCCTAAAAAAGGTCAAACATTTTTGAAAAAGCTCCAGGAGCCACTAGGGCGGCGCTAAAGAGCCGCCTGTGGCTCTAGAGCCACGGGTTGCCGACCCCTGCTGTAGAAAAATAAATGAATAAATTATTTGCATGAGAGCATATATTTGACTGTTTCTTGTCGCTGCCAAATCAAAATCACCGACATAAGACAATCCTGTCACTTTGTTTTGGGCCACCTCAGTCTGACAACGTGTCACTCAATGAGCGGTTCAGATTCACAGCACACTGTGACATCACAGATCCAAATCAGCCTGTATATATTTATCTCCACCCAAATGTACAAATGTACCTCAGAAATAGTTAGTGCAAAGTTGTACGAACAACCTGCAAAAGAGATGAATGAACTGGAGCGTGTGGCTCAACCCATTAGCCAGCTGCTTTGAACAAATGTGTAAAGGCATGGTATGGTTGGAAAGGGAGTTGTTATACTGTATCCATATGGTTATTTAATCTTATAGTGTCATAGCCATTTCCTTAAGACTTCAACAAACTCATCAACTCATCAAGTTTGGGGAAAAAAGACATGTTGTGTCACATTTAAAGAAACACTGACATGTGAGCTGGACATATTTGTATATTCTGCCAGAAAGTATGGTTCTAATACATCTATGAGAAAAAGCTGTTCCACATTCTGTATTATTAAATGGAAGGACAATTGACTGTTTTAATTGACTTATTTTCTGTACCTTGCACTAATTTCATTTTATGAAATTAGAAATCTTCACCGTTTATTTTCATTTTGTGTGTGATCAGAGTTGAAATAACGTCAGTGAGTTCCACTCTTTTTTCCATTTATTTATATACCTTTGTGAATGAAAGAGTTAATATTAAGAAACACTGACATGTGACGTGTCACTCCAGGAATTAAACCACCAACTTTTCAATTAGCAGATGAAACTCAGATTAATCTTGTGACTCCAACACTTCATAATTTTTATAAGTAGCAATCACTCATTTTTAGATAATGTTCCATGTACCTTAAAAAAGAGGGAGGGAGAGTTTTGTCAGTGAACACAAATCACCATATTATGTTTTAAAGCCAGTTTCAAAAACTACTACTGGACTGTATTTGGCAGTCAGACAGGTGCTAAGAAATCTGGCTCATTCATCTCACAATAAATTCCCTTTTTGCAATGGGCCGTCTAACCTGAATTGTAAATGCTCACATCTGTTTATTTCTACAAACAGCCTGCCTGAAACCTTCCTGACGATCTTCTGGGGTGGCCATGGCTCAGCAGGTGGAGGAGGCTGTCGTCTTCACACTCCGGCCAGAGCACTGAGGTCCATAAACTATTTTTCTTGTTGGTCATTCCCAGCTCGAGGCTAAAAAAAAAAGACAGCAAGAACAAAACAGAGGTGAGATTTTTTGGTATTGGTACCCATTTATTTCAGTGTCAGCAGCAGCCCAGACACGTGTTTGAGGCCTGTGTTGAAAAGATCGATTCTCCTATTTTAAATCAATTCTCATATTAATTCCTAAAAATATTTTTTTTTATTTTTGTTTTTTTCATCATTACATTACAACTTTTGGTACTTTTTTGTTTATGCCCAAAAAAGGAATATTTTGTTGGAAACGAGAATAACTGGTGCCATATTTTTGCCTTTAAATATGTTTAAAGGTATGAAAACATTAAAGTTTTCAGTTATAATTGCATAAATTGTCTATATTTCTTTGCTTTATATACTGTCTTGGGGTTACATTTGCATAAATGTTAAAAACCAAATTCTCATAAATGGGGAATAAATAAAAGCGATTTCTTTCGTCCTCTGTTTGCTGACCTGGATCTGTTTGGTAATTCTGACCCACACGATGTTTCTGAAAGCAGTTCTATCAGCATTCTGGGAGCTGATTGGTCCTTACAGCATCATTAGCTGCCAATACTTGCTGTTGAATCTCAATATAACACTAGTATTAATATGTTGCATAACTAGACAGTCGTATAATTCATGCAACAGCTGAAAAAAACAGTTTTATTAACAATAACCCAAATCAATATCGGATCGAATCGAATCGGATCGAATCAAATCTTGATAATCGATTCTGAATCTTAAGAATCGGAATCGAATCGATTCTTGATATTTGAATCGATCCCCAGCCCTAATGTTTGATGAGTTGATCCTTTCAAAATGCTGCTCCTTCAAAAACACTCTCAAAGACAACAGACCTACAGTTTGTTTGTTCTTGTTTTTGTTTTTGCTAGATGAATCCAAATGAAAGAAAATGACTTTTCTGCGTAGTAGAATCTAGTATCAAATCATAGCAGAAATCCAAAACGTACTAGCTTTTTATCTTACACTGAACAATGGTGGCTTCCCTCCAGGTGCTCCGGCTTCCTCCCACAGTCCAAAAACATGCATACTAGGTTAATTGATGTTTCAAAATTTCCCATAGGTGTGAGTTTGCTTGGTTGTCTGTGTATTTATGTGGCCCTGAAATAGACTAGTGACCTGTCCAGGGTGTACCACTGCCTCTAACCTGAAATAAGCTGGGATAGAAAATGGACGGATGGATGACAAATATTATACTCTAAACATAAATGCCACACTGACGTGTGCAGGAATGCCTCACAGCATAGAAGAATTTTAATTAGGAGTAACGGTTTCCCTTTAAATGATGGCAATGTGAATTAAATTTTCAGTCCGAGTCTTTAGCTCGCTCTGGGAACCATTAACTACCAGTCGGCCGCTCCTCAACTGAAACTCTGAATTCAGCATCGTGGAAACCTCCGACTTCAGTCAGAATCCACAGCTGCTCAGCAGCTTCGCTGTTGTATACTCTATTTTACACTCACTTTTATGGATTCATCTCAAACTTTTATACATACTTTTATAGATTCATTTCAAAATTTTAAGCAGTAAGCAGGAGACCAGGGACGTTCTGTAGTAACAGCCCCACCGCAATTTCTACTAAAATTGCTCAGTCCGGTCAATTTCAGCATCATTTTTATGTGCTTTTCCGGCACACTCGAACGTTTGATACCAATAGGATTAACAAATTAAGTGAGTGTAAATGGAAACGACTTCATTTATTAATCTACAGTTTTACTTTCACTTAAAGGCTTAAAGGCTGAGTTAAGCATAAAAACTGACGCCGTCACTGACGTGCACCTCCCAAAAATTGTAACTACGCGTCGAGGCGACGCAGACCAATCGCAGACGGCGAGGGCTGCGATTGGTTTGCTTGGTAGCAACGCATTTCCGGTTTCCAGTTTGAAGCAGTCGTGAACTTTCAGCGCTCTTTTCTTCATGTATGTGTGATTTTTTGTTTTTGTTTTTTTGCACAATAGTTGTCCTTATCTCTTTGATTCACTGTGTACGGAAAAAGTCGGATAAACCATTCAGGAAAAGATTGCGAATTAGCGGTCACGGGGGGTACTGCACCGCGGCGAAATGGAGTGACGGAGAAGTCCGAAAGGGTTCACGACGGCGTCACGGCGACGGCGTGTGCACAGCATCGATTTGACGCAGAACCATAACTCAGGCTTAAGATGGAGATAACAAAGAGACGGAATATATGAGAGAAATCTGTTTAAAATACTAAATCACGGAGGTATAGTGTGTACAATAGTGGAATATGACCAAGATTTGCTGTAATTTACTTCTACTTGATGTGCTTTGATAAGTTTCGGTCAGACTTTAAAGGACCCAATACAATATATGAAAACGAAATTATCTTAAACATTCAAGAAAACTATATCTTCAGCATGCAAGCAATAACGGTCAGTGGACAGACCTCATCCAATGAAATGCCACTCAGCAGCTAGACCTCCAGTATCTGTCAGTTCCCTGTAGGTGTGACAGCTCCGGGACAAATAATGGCTGATGCTCAGATGTCAATAAGATGTCAAGTCGGCCCAGGTGATAAGGTTTGTGAGTCAACATCAATGCAGCCACTGTTTAGAAATTTTGGAGTATTTCAGCTTCATTGGACATTGACACAGAGTGAACTGAACATTTTGGCAGAACTTGTCAACAACAATGGCCCGAGTTCTGCCTGAATTCATGCATTCTTTATGAATCTGTTATTGAAAAGTCTCATTATGTTCATCAAAGACATATTGGGACCAATGTTTCTTTACTCAATATCGTATACAGTACAAGAGGCATTATTTAAGAAGGTGCTTCATCGGATTACATCCACACACAGCAATGAGTTGTTTTATTAGCTTTCTGCTATTGTTTACAGACTAAATAGGTTAGGTGTTTGCAATTGTGTGAAAATGTGATGTGGATCAACTTGATAGGCCTGTTGAGTGGTGTTATTGCAGTCTGCAGTTCCCGGGAACACTCGGGAAATGATGCCGCTCCTGTCAGCGCTACAAAGCCCTTCTGCCTCTGGATCTGTGGGTAATTACTGAGACGCTGCTGACTCAGGAGACACGCACAAACTGATGAACACACAAATCCCTACACAGGAGGAAACAACCCACACATGAGCACAGACATGAGAAAGACTGAGTTGAATCTCACTCACGCTGCAGACTTTCACTGCTACTATTTGTAAAAATGGAAGGTTTTGGTATTTTATTTTTACTTTTATGACAATCTAATGCATGCAATATCTATGTTTTATATGAAGGCATTAAAAAAAATCGAATTACATATTCATGCCTTATGTACCGTACCTATTTTACATTTAATTTGACTTTTTGGACACATGCAGGGATAGCGTGATGCTCACATGTAAATGTAGCATTATAATTCAACAAAATAGGGCATTTCAGGTAACAGAGTTGTGTTCAAGTGCAACTGAAAATGATTCTACTCTTGTTTTACTCTCAATAACACTCTCACTATTGCAGGCCTTGGTAAGGCTGCCATGTTTTTAATTCCTCCTTTTTATTTTCTGTACCTTGCTCTAAATCAACCTTACTGTTAAAATGAAATGCCTGTTTAAGGTTAAAAAATACAATCCTAAATAAAATCCTCATCTGGGGGGGTGGGGTCATTGTATCACATTAAATACCAGACTTTTTCTGCGAAACATGACAAAAAGAAAAAGGTTTAAATGACGTCTTGGGGACATTGAATGAAATTCATGCTGAACTGTCATGTGATTTGCAAATTTTGGTCTCAAACCTCTCTTGGAAAAGGAAGATTATATTTTTCAAGGATGCTTAATTAAACTGAATTATTTGTCATTAAAACTACAATTGCAAGAAATTGTGTTTGAGTATTGTTGTGACTTAGATAAAGATCAGATCACATTTTATGGCAAGGTAATAGAGAGAACCAGTCAATTGGAATAACCTTATATATCTGTGACATTACCTGACCCAGCTATTAAGATGATATTGGCCTGACATCTCATATTGGTATCAATGTTTTTGCATCGCTTATTTCTATCAATTTAATAATTTTCTGCAATTGCTTGAATCCTAATCCACGTCACAGGGTCTGCTGATACCTATCCCAACAAGGTGGGGAACAACCTGGGGAGGGTGCCAATTAATTGCAAGGCCAAGTAAAGTTTTCTGGCTGTAATATATATATATTTACGATATGAGATTAATGCAGGTCAAATGTTCGTCCGTGCAGATTTAACAACACTTCACACAGAAAAACATGATGAGCTGAAGTTTAGAAATATCAAGATGATAATAAATTGATTTTGGATTGTCACAAGGGAAAACCTGAATTGGGAGCAAATTGATGTGATTATCTTGTAGTGTTTGGCTGGCTTTAGGCACTTTACAATCGGCTTTACGATTCATCTTTGCATCTTCCATGGGTTCACGTGTTTGATCAGACATGTTTTTGAATCCACTTTTTAACATTTGAATCAGAGGATAGCGTTTGGGATGGATGGATGGATGGATGGATGGATGGATGGATGGATGGATGGATGGATGGATGGATGGATGGATGGATGGATGGATGGATGGATGGATGGATGGATGGATGGATGGATGGATGGATGGATGGATGGATGGATGGACGATTATGATAACACAGATTGACCGGCTTCAGTGACAACCCCCCCATGGGACCTAATAATGTTTCATGGAGAGGGAAATCTTTCCTTTTTCTGAGACAAAATAATTCCCAGGTTTATTAGCCTCTGGAAATTGGCTTCAGTGGGAGGCGGAAAAACAAATCATTTCAATATATACCCGGGTGTCCTAATGTTCATTTCAGTGCTGTCACTTAGAGGGGGGAGGGAGGGGGACAGATAGAACGTATTGTGCGGCTGACAGGGTTGGCTTTGTGTGTGATGAATGGGGCTGTCACAGACGTTGACAGGTTTGTGTTCAATACATGTGGATGTACAATACGCTCTGCATCCCGTGACAAGCTGGGAGGCTTTTTGTCCCGATAATCTCCATACAGCTTCATCTGCGGCTGCTTACAGCGGATGTGGTCACTGACTGGTAGGTCATGGATGCTGCGCACAGACTCCTGATCTTCTGAAAGCAAAGATGGGATACTAAGTTGACTGATTATGCTGGAGAATCTTTTTTTTATTATTATTATGATTATTATTATTATCTTATTATTTTTATTATTATTACTATTACTTTTTTCTCAAGTCTGTGGAATATTTAAATGTAAATGTCTACCTGAACAAATATTTCTGAGGCTCTTTCCACTTTTTAAAACTTCAATGTGTTAATGTGCAGCCAAGGCTAAATGGTCTTAATGCAAAGACTTAAAGGATTAACTAATTTGAAAAATATTTAGAAAAATGCAAACTAATGCAAATTACCTATTATATTATCATTTGCATATTACCATGTGTTTCATATTATCACATGGAAACACTTCCTGCTCTTCTACATTATGTTATTTAAGTTGAAAACATGTAAAGAGTTTGTATATTTGAAGTCATATAAGGGGCCCTCGCGACCTGACCTTGGATAAGCAGAAGTTAATGGATAGATGGACCAAGTGGCATGGTAATTGCTTATCAGTAACAATACACAGAAAGTTTTTGCTTGAGAAATACATCATGTATCCACATCTGAATGCATGTTCCTATGAAAAAAGGATTTCTGTGTAATTAATTAAGCTGAAAGTTCTAGAGCAACTTTAATGATTTCTGTTGAATATCAAAGTTGCTGCATGTATGATTACGGTTTAAGATATGCAACAAATAAATCAACCTAATTAATGAATAGCAAGTAGGTAAAAAAAAAAAAAACCCTGTTAAAGACATAGATCTGCTGAACAAATTCTGTACAACCGACAAATGAAGCACTGAAAAAAAAAACCTTAATATTATGGGACAAGCCAACAAGCCTTATAATACCACTTACCGGTAATTCAGAGTACCTTCTTGATATTCCTGTTGCTTGGGATTGCCACGTCAATCACCACTCCTCTCTTCCACATTGCCCGGTTGGCCTACTATCACAAATGTATCGATCTGGATCTGGAAGTCTCACAGATCTTTGCTCTTTCATTCTCCACCACCCTTGGAGGTATCTCCCACCTTGACTTCCAACTCATACTCAGCGTAGATGTTCCTGTACACTATAACCACTACCTGGCTGTGTCGTTTTGTGTGTGCTTAACATGCCTACATCTTGCATACGGCTATTATGTGCTGGATTGTCTATGGGGCATCTTTTCAGTCTGCAGCAGGGTTCTTGTCTAGTGTGGTTGACCTTGGCCTCTATTGCTCTTGTGCTCAAGGCCTGTTCTTGTGCTACTATGATTATTGCATTAATGCTGTCCTTTAGTCCAGCCTTTTCCAGCCACTGGTCTGATTTCTCGATGTCAGCCACTTCTTCAATCTGCCATTGGTACATGCTATGCATTGGCTTCTCTTTCCACAATGGTTCCTCCTCCTCATATTCTTCCTCACTATATTTCTGGTGCTGGAGACAGTCACTAACTTAGCAGCTTATCCATAGGAGCCATCTTTGTGATATATCCTGGAATCTTTGTTGTTTCATCTTGGATGGTAGCTTTGGTGCTCACTTCTCCTTCTTCTTTTTCTTCCTTCTTTCCACTTTGTGTAGAGTCTCATGGTGCTGCACTTGAGTTGAAATCCTCCACGCATCGTGAGGAGCTTCCTTGTGTCAATATCAGTGGTCTCCATCTTTTCCTTTGACCAGTTAACTATATAAAGGCCAGGTACCTGATTACTTGGAGAGCATGTGCTTTGATTAGCCCAGACTTTGTTCTTCCCACTTAGCGGGCTCTTCAGGTTCCTTCAATTCAATTTATTTGTATAGCGTCAAATCATAACAAAGGTCATCTCACGACACTTCACAACACGTAAGACAGAGATAAAAGTGATCAAATATAACACATCATAAAATAATGATGCTGTAAGGTGCTTTACTCTTACTCGCACTCTCAAAACTCTTCAGTTGTGTTCATTTTGCCCCTCTTTGATATTATTCAAGCTCATTAATCCAGCCTGAATGACATTCCGATACTTCTTTATATTGTTGTGAGGTGGATCAGTGATCCAATGTCTCACTGACTCTGGATGTAATCCATGTAGAGGAAGGGTCTAATAATTGTTCCACCTCAGAAACGGTATCCATAGCCCACTGCCAGAGAGGGTCCAGGCCTATGGATCTATCTCCTTGGTATCTGCCTCATTTGATCGTGATTTGTGCAATTGGCTTTGAATTGGCCTTTAGAGTAGTCTTCCACAGTCTCATCGAGTTCTTGATGTGGTGTCTCAGTGTCCTGTGGATGTACAGTCCCAAGTATTCCAGTATACATAAGTGCAGCTTTGAGTCATAGGCTTTCTTGTACTCAATGCTGGCAGTGCACAGATTGGTTTGCCTCCTCTCGCAGTGTTTCGCAACTGCCATGTCGACCATGAGTTGGTGCCCCAGCCAATTTACTTCTGAGCTGCACGCATATGTGGAGTCATGTGCTATGCCACTTATCTTGGCTGCTATGATGGCTGGCAGAAGCTTCCATGTTGTACAGAGGCAGGTAACTGGCTGATATTTGGAGAGGATTGACCCTTTCTGTGGGTCCTTCATAATAAGAACCCTACAGCCTAGGGTGAACCATTGTAGGTGGGTCCCATCTGTGAGCAGCTGATCCATTTGTGGTTATGCGCTTGTCATGGAGCTGCTGGTACTGGAATTTTTTATCTTTTTTTTTGGTTTGTAGCATGTTTGTTTTTTAGAGTCTCAGGTGGAGTGCTGGATAAACCTGTATTCTGTTTGGGGCAGATTATTTGATGTGCTGGCTGTCATCTGCTCACCTGCCTCATATCAGGCCATCACACGTCCACTTTATAAGGCTGGCAGTTGTGCCAGTTCCCTGCCAGATCTTCGTTGTTTTTGAGCCAGAAATTATGCTTGTGGAAATTCTACCTCTAAGATACCCTTCCTGTAAATGTTGAAACCCACAGCTGAACCTGTTGGCCCAGTCATCTGTTTTGTCCTATGGAAGATTCTCGCCAGCACTCTGATGCTGTCCAAGTCTTACCTGAGACTCCATTGCCTTTGTGATGCAAACTGGGAGGTTGTAAGAGCTGTGGTAAGCCCTTGGACCCACCACCGAAGGAGCATTAGTGTTATATATTTTCTCCATCTCCTATATACTGTACTTTTCCAGTATTCCTTAGTCTCAGCATTGGTGAATTGATCCTCATGTTATTACCCTGCTGTACTGAGCGTACAACTTGAATGGTTCAGTGGAGAACATCCTATCGATTTCCCTAGCATCAACTTCTGACATTTGTCTTCTCAGTCGTGAGGCTGTGATTCTTTGTTTCCAGCCTTTTCTGCCATTGAAGACTCTTCTTACCTGGGGGTGTTGATCTTTTAGTCAAGCATCTGTAGGATTGCTTCTGCTGTCCTGTACACCAGCTGTTTGGTCTCTGTGATGGTGCCAGAAGGCATCATTACTAGCAGTGTCTTAGTCTTGCTAAGCCATCCAGCTTTATTATGATCTTCTGATCTTAAGTTCTTTCTAGCACTCTTTCTAACACTACCACTACACGACCTTCCCATCACCTCTGTCCCTAAATAAAAGTGTCAAATGTTTAGAACATTTCTTACTGGGGAGTTTCTTTATAATTTGGATTAAAATGTTGAGTTACACATCAATGGAAGAAAAACATTTGTGGAGAAAATCATAATAAAAGCATCATCCAATGTAATCACTCATCAAGTTGGGACAGAATGTGCAAACAACAGCAGCAAAGCTCAAATAAGAACAAGTCCATGTACCGGTAATGACGTCAACAATATAGAAAACACAACACAAGATAAGGTAAAATATAAAACGAAACAGAGGCAATAGATAAATCTATCAAAGTGACTGTGGCGCACAAAATAAAATCTTAGAGGATATGGTTGTGTGTGAGTGGGAGGGTGAGTGCATACATGTGTCTCCCTACAGTTTGTATTGATGCCAGCTGATAGATTGTTTAAGGGAACAGAGAGGAGAGTAAATTTCTGCACAATGGGATAACTTAAAGGTCAGTTCCTCAAACAGTCAGAAAACATGCACATAAAGTTTACTTTTTTAATGGAAATTGATGTTCAATAGTCAATTTAGGCAGCGATTACTTCAGCTGATGCTGTGCATGACAAGAAAGGGAGTAAAGCACAAACTGACATAGAGTTTCTTGCTCGTGCCCTGAATTGTAAGAGACAGCAGTTATGCTTTTTAAAGGGTCAACATCCATCTTACTCTGATTTGGAAGAGAAAAATTAAACGCAGACACACAAACTCAGACATGCAGGGGATTGCAGGAGTTTTTCTCCATGGATTCATTGCTCATGGCTGCAATGGAGTGTCTTTCTCATAATATTTATGAACTTCTCTAACAGAGTAAGTTATGAACACAGACTGAGCCAAGACCTCGCTTAGCATTTTCACTCCCGTTAATATTTATGCTTCCTGACATTTTTTTTTATCCTGTTTTCCTGTCGATAACAGTTGTTCCATTAGGAAGATAATGAAAGCCAGAAACAAAACAACAAAAAAAAGAATACGTATAATGAAGTCATTCAGCCAAGTATGAACGATGGAGTTTTCCGATGACCTGGCTGTCAAAAAGCCTTTTGAAGTGTGTTAATGTGTGATTTGTTGCACATGTTGGTAAATTAAGAAGATGCAAATGTCTGTATGGAATTTGGTGAGTGCAGTCCGGTTTAAGAGCATTGTAAACTCATCCAACTCAACTCCCCAGTTGACCCAGAAAGCTACGCATTTTCCAATAATTTTTCCTGTTTGCTTTATCCTGCTGCTCGGAGAGGTGGTTTCTGCATCTATTTTCTCTGCATATTTAACATCAGCTCCCAATCACAAGAATGCATGCATTTACATTTACCTGTACAAAGTCTGAACTTTCTGGTCGTCAATATTTTCCACGTGAGTGAGTATCTCCAGCTCTGTGGGTGGCCAGACAGACTTTTTCTTTCTTTTTTCTTTACACCTGTTGCTCTCAGTTGGAAGTCAAATATTAAATTAATACATTTTTTTCCCTGGGAAAAAAAGAAATGATAACGATAAAGACCATCAAAAGGATAATGCAGTTTGTCCTGAAGACACAAACAAACATCATTTTAATCCTCAAATTCCCTGAATATTTCCACAAAACAGTGTGCCATAAAAGTACGGAAGAGTATTAGGGCCAGGCAGGAGAAAAAATATTTGAGAGGGGAAGATTTTTTTTTTATTGTGCACTTCGAGAAAAAAGTCGAAATGTCGAGAAAAAAGTCGAAATGTCGAGAAAAAAAAGTCGAAATGTCGAGATTAATGTTGAAGTACAATTTTGAGAAAAAAGTCGAAATGTCGAGAAAAAAAAGTCGAAATGTCGAGATTAATGTTGAAGTACAATTTCGAGAAAAAAGTCGAAATGTCGAGAAAAAAAGTCGAAATGTCGAGATTAATGTTGAAGTACAATTTTGAGAAAACAGTCGAAATGTCGAGAATAATGTTGAAATACAATTTCAAAAATAAAGTCAAAATTTCGCCTTTTTTCTCAACATTTCAACTTTATTCACGAAATTTTGACTTTTTTCTCAACATTTTGACTTTTTTCTCGAAATTTTACTTCAACATTGTTCTCGATATTTCGACTTTTTTCTCGAAATTGTGCTTCAACATTAATCTCGACATTTCAACTTTTTTCTCATCATTTCGACTTTTTTCTCGAAATTGTATTTCAACATAAATCTCGACATTCCGACTTTTTTCTCGACATTTCGACTTTTTTCTCGAAGTGCACAATAAAAAAAAATCTTCCCCTCTCAAATATTTTTTCTCCTGCATGGCCCTAATACTCTTCCATAATAAAAGACATTGAATGGCCTTGAAAATACAAATCCTTTAGCAGACACATCTCTTATATCCAGTCGTGGCACCCTCAGCCATCAATCATTAATCTGTTGGTTGAAGAACCTTCTTCAATCTTTTACATTTCTATCTTTTGAATGTGTCACTATTCTAAAGTAAGTCATTTTTTTCATTTGAATGATTCCCTCAGAACTAAACTTCAGACAGCGTGGTAAGAATAAAGGATGTGTAGGGGGAAAAAAGGGAAATGAGCTATAGCAGCACATGTGGTTGCAAAACACTCTGGATGTGTTGGATATATGGATACAGAAATGACCGAAAGGACCTTTTAATTCATCCGTTGATACTGAGCTGCACTTTATTAACAGATTTGCTCCGAGTCTTCATCTATAAACTCTGCACACACCCGCCAACAAATCCCCAAGTGGGCCAAAATGAATATTCATTACTGCATGTTTCAGTGTGGGAAGTTTCCCACAACGGCCGTGTCCTCTGTGATTAACAGCGCGCAGGTAAATTAGTGCTTTCACCTTTAACACTAACTTTAAACACAAGATAACGCAAGCTCAATCACCTGATTAGCTCTCGGGGATCATTTGACCGCATTCTCGTCTATTATGTGCGTATGATCTCACATCCTCACTGAAGGCCAAAAAAGAATGTTTTCCTTTTATTATTTGGATTTCACATTTGTTTGGATGCTTGGAAAGCTTTTATTCTGCAGATAAACCACCGAGTCAAGTGATCAGAAGAAAACTGTAGGCACTAAAGTTTATTTATTCAGGCCAAGATTAGTGTTGTATTATAGTTGTCTCCGGCCAATTGTTCCTGCTTTTTCTTCTTGTTTTTTCTTTGTTTTTAACAGTCTTTAAATCTTACATCAAATAAGTGTGCAGGCCTACGTGTTTGGCTCAGCCGAGTGGTATTTGGCAAAGATTCGCTGTAACGACAAGCAGGTCAACCAAAAACTAGATAGATTTAACAGTAACTGTGGAAAAATAAGTGTCTTCTTTTTTCTTCCTGAAATATTCCAAGATAATAGGTGCAAATAAACACGATATTTGTGCATCAGCGTCCCGGCTGAGTTCTTTATTTTCAGCGAGCTCGTTCAGGTTTCTGCTGTGCTCTTTGTTGTGGTTGGACTGCAGCGCTGGATGGTGTCAGAATATTAATGGGACTTAAACCAAAGGCATGTTGTGGTTTTCCTAAGGTCTTAAACGTGTGTTGATGTGTGTGCATGTTTTCCGTGTTTTGTGCATTTTTTTTCTTTGTACAATCACTTTATTTCACGATGCAGGGGAAACACGAGACGCATCGTACATCTCTTCAAAGTTCTGCCTCTCAGTTCTGGACACACACTTCTTCTAAATATCGCTTGACCTTCTCAGTACCCGGGTATTACTCTCCTATGGGTCCCCATCGCTGCTCCCAGCCAACCTCACCTCCTCCCCTTCTCTCTCGTTTTTTTCCCCCTTTTTCCCACAGATGGATGTTTTGTTGCATTAATCCCACAGATCAGGTGGGTTTTGTCAACGTGTTAAACTTTAATACTTTGGGTCATTTATCTTTACGGTCAAACCCGGGGTCTGTCAGCGACCAGACGAGCCATTTCCTCATTTGGTTTGGGAGCGAAGTGGCGCAGGAGAGAGCAAAGAGGGGGGAAAGAGGTGGTGATGGAGTGAAGTGGATTCAGGGGGGGGAGGAGGTGGGGGTGAGGGGTGGAGGGGGTAGCAGTTCACCATTTTAATGAAATCCTGATGTGAGGAGGGAGAGGACGACTTGGTGGAGTAGTGCAGGGGTGAACTTGGAGGTTGTTGCCTCACACCATCCCGAGAAAGCGCTGCTCCGGAGAGGCCGCCCCACTTGGCCGCCGCTTTCTCCTGTTTCAGGGAGCAGCGACGAGAGCGGCCCTCATTACGTGTATGACGGGCCGGCGCTGCATCAGGGTCCCACCAGGCGGCCAAGTGGACAAGGATAGAATTGCAAGTGATTAATTCATTGAAAGTGATGCGCTCACACAAGTATTTGTCTTCATTTGCCCAGATATGTACCGTGACATGAGAAGATAGAAGTCTCTTGGAGTCCTGACTGCCTTCCAGGACTTTTCTGTTAGTTTTTTAAATTATCTCATGTAAGAAAACCACATTTCACAAATAAAAAAATGTTTTCCTCCCGTTTTCCCTCTTTTTTTTCTTCTTTTTTCCTCTTTTTTTCCACTTTTTTCATCTTTTTTCCTCTTTTTTCCTTATTTTTATAAAGAAATGTACGTTTTACGTCTAATTTTTTCCGCCCTTTTTCCCTCTTTTTTTTCTTCTTTTTTCCTCTTTTTTTCCCCTCGTTCCTCTTTTTTCATCTTTTTTCCTCTTTTTTCCTTATTTTTATAAAGAAATGTACGTTTTACGTCTAATTTTTTCCTCCCGTTTTCCCTCTTTTTTTTCTTATTTTTTCCTCTTTTTTTCCCCTCGTTCCTCTTTTTTCATATTTTTTCCTCTTTTTTCCTTATTTTTATAAAGAAATGTACATTTTACGTCTCATTTATTCATTCACACACGCACTAATATACTTGGGAAACAGTTAGGCACCAAATATAATATATTTAATTTTCTCAGATGGTAAAAATAAGAACTTTATTGATCCCACATAGGAGTAATTCATGTTATATGCGCTATAGAGAACCAGGTAGTGCCGAAAAGCAATAAATACTTCAAGTAACAAGTAACAAAATAACATATTTGAACAAAAAAAAACATATCAAACATGTATAATAGTTGGATCTGCCGCTTGTAGGATTGTTTCTCTGTGTGCCGGGTTTATGCGCTAGTCGAGAACAAAACATTTCCCTGCTCCATTTAACAGCTAAAGCCGTGGAACTAATGGACAAATAACACGTTTCATAATGCTACACCGAATACTTTGTTTTGTTTTTTCGCTGGATAAAATGTCAGGGTCGTATTTCACTTCAGTAATTGCAACAAACAATTTCAAATCTGTCAGAGAGACTCAGACAAATAGGGAGGGAAACATTTATCGGGGAGAAGGGTTTTCTTAATCATGTGAACAAGCAGATATTTTATCTGCTGTAGTTTTTATAATTAATGTTTTGTAACCTCTTTCACAGCAAGCGTATTAAATGACATAATGTAATGATGTGATTAGGGAAGAAAGCATTTCCATGCAGCTGTGTACAACGTTAACGCGAACAAACTGACATTGTTGGAGCGGATTCGAAGACTCTTAAGCGACAGATGAGTGTATTTCCCAGCTGCCGAAACAAAGGGTTTGCAGTAGTTATGAGGAAAAATGAAGACGGAAAACATCTCGGATCACATGTGAAATGCGTGAAAAGTTGTTACTTACTTAAATAAACATCAGGTCTATTAAATAAACTCAGGACTAATGAGTTGTGATGAAGGAAAAGCAACGTCCCTTCATCCAACACTTAGCTGATATCAGTCGCACTGAGAACGTTTAAGAGCTAATTGTACGAAGTTTCAACAGAATATTTTTCTTTGCTTTTCTTCTCTTTTTCATGTTGACTAAATGCAGTTCAGCTTTGCTTCTGAATGTGAAAGGAGGAAGTTGGAACCTTGTGGTGGTTTGATCCCAGACCAGCTCAGCTGCAACGCTCCACCGTCGTCTATAAATACGTCTGACCGACACATGTGTGCTCGTATGTGCGTAACATTCTGGGATGGGATTCTGGGATGAACCCTAACATGGGAAATAATAGACAATTATATGAACCGCTTAACTTTCGGCTAATTGAGAAACAAAAACAACAGTTTTTATTTTTGTATCCTATTTGATACATAAAGCATTTATGGAAGGTACAATGTTCATTTTATTTTTTTAACAGTAACTACAGGTTTTTCAGCAAGGCTTTGATTTTGCGGGTGGTGTAGTGATCTCAGACATGCATACATGAAATGTGATATATTTCTGGGGCAGGCCCGGGTTCAACGCCCGGCCTGTGACCCTCTGCATGCCATCCCCATTTCCTGTCTCTATCTGCTCTTTGTATAAGGGGCCACCAGTACACCCCCCCCCCCCAAAAAAAAAAAATAAATACATTAATAAATAAATAAGTCAAATATATATATATAAATATACATATGTATATTTAAAAAAACAGCCAGAAGCAGAGGTAAAGTTAGGCTGGAATTACCTGACCGTAGACCAGTGGTTCCCAACCTTTTTCCTTCCTTCCTTCCCTACTTGTGTCTAAGACCAGCCGGGCCCCCCGACCCGTACGTATTAGCACCAAAAGAGTGAAGTGATTCATTACAAATCTTTAATTGAAAAAATGAACATTAATTATGTTTTTTTTTATACATTTCTCTTTGGTTTACCCCTACAGATGACTTTGTTTTTCTCACCTTCATTTTGTGTCACCAATGTATAAAATACACACAAAAAATAATTGCAAGGACATAAAATAATTTCTGAAAAATGTGTCTTTTAATATAAGAGCAAAAATGTTTAACATTTTTCCTTTAACAACCTTTCAGAGTAGTAGTATGATTAAATGTTGAATACAATAATCCGTTTTTAAGTTTTTATCCTGCTAAATAATCTAGAAATATATTTTGGTCATTTTAAAATACTACGGTAAGTGGGTTTATACAGACTTGAATTACAGTATTCCAATAGGTGTGTTGTTATGAATTTTTATTTATTTAACATGCGCAAATATAATTTGTACAACTGCATATCCTCAAAGCAGACAAAGTTTTGCGCCCCCCCAGAGATCTCTGGCGCCCCCCCCAGGGGGGGCCCGGACCCCAGGTTGGGAGACACTGCCGTAGACGATTCTTCTGTTCTCCAAAAAAAAAAACACACATCTGCCAACATTATACAATCTTAAACATCACTGTATCCCTTTAACTGCTCCTACGGATATTAAAAAAACTACCCTAACTGTACGTTGTGTTATTCACCTTCTGAATTTCTTGATTCCACACTGCAATCGTCATAAGCTCGCGCGAGATCCTCTTACTGCAGTGGACCCAGTTTATTTTCAGTTCTGCTGGATTTCGGCAGCAGAAGAAGAAGAATAACAAGCATAGGGCTGGGCGATATATCGAGATTTTAATATATATCGATATATTTTCAAACGCGATATGGTACGAGACAATATCGTATCGTTTATATCGATTTAAAATTTTTTTATGATATAGCTTATTTTGTGACAAATTGACTTGAATGTTTTATTTGAGATTTGCACAAATGTTTTGTTATTTGCACAACTGTCAACCTCAGTGGAAAAGTCTGCCTGTTACTGTCTACATTGTATTAATTGCACAGTGTATTTTAATTTAATTGTTATGCAGGAAAAGGATATTTGTTTTATTTTATTCAAGAAGCATTTTTATTCTATATATACAGGCAGTTTATTTTTATTTCATTTGTTTTATACATGTTGATATTGTGCAGACCTCTGTTAATAAAGGTACCTGTTTGACATTTGGCACGAGGCTTTGTATTAAAACTGACTGTTTTTTTAAGGATTTGCCTCAGAAAAAAATGAAGCTAACAGAGATGCTATGCTATAATGCTTTGGGGGAAACCCCAATTATGGCACACAAAAAATATCGATATATATCGAGTATCGCCATTCAGCTAGAAAATATCGAGATATGACTTTTGGTCCATATCGCCCAGCCGTAAACAAGCATAAACCTGAAATAAGTAAACTGACTCATACTACTGTCTTCACCCATCTACTCTGAGTTTTAACAACCTGAATAACTCAGACAGACTACGGTTATACCGTCTAGAACATGCTGGGAAACCAAATCAAAGCACCACAACACACTTTTTTGTTAGTTTGTTTTTGTGAGACACATGAAGCCACGACAAACGGATGTTCTGAAGAGAAGTCAAATCTGCCGTGAAGGTTCTACAGTAGAGATGGGCGGTATGGACTAAAAAATGTATCACAATAATTTTTGGCATTTATCCCGATAACGATAAAAATGACGATAAAAAAAATACCAATTCAACTCCATCTTTGTAACTATAAATCTATCTCGCTCTCAGATCTGCCATGTTTGTTACACAAAAACCTCATCAACGGGAATTTATCCTTCTTTCTTTCTTTCTTTCTTTCTTTCTTTCTTTCTTTCTTTCTTTCTTTCTTTCTTTCTTTCTTTCTTTCTTTCTTTCTTTCTTTCTTTCTTTCTTTCTGGCTCATTTCTTTCTTTCTTTCTTTCTGGCTCATTTCCTCCTTCCTTCCTTCCTTCCTTCCTGCTTCCTTCCTTCCTTCCTTCCTTCCTTCCTTCCTTCCTTCCTTCCTTCCTTCCTTCCTTCCTTCCTTCCTTCCTTCACGTACGTTGTTTGTCGATTTAACGCAGAACCATAAATCAGTTTTACACAAAAACGTCATCAATGAGAATTTATCGTTTTTACCACGAGATGACAAATTCTTACCGTGGGGAATTTTTTTGACGGTTTATCGTGAACGGTAAAATATCACCATTCCTATTCTACAGTTGAGTTTTCTTAGGTTACTAGGTTAGTTGGTTTGAGATTATTTTTATGTTGTTTATTTAGGCCTACATAAGAAATAATATACATATAAAAACATCTGCTACCGAAGCTTAAAATCACAAGTAACTCGTCATCATCCTCTGAGAAGCAACTGACGATGAGATTTTCTTTAATCTTGATAAAACAACATTCACGTGCCTATTAATTATAATAATGTTATTGTATTAATACTGCGGTATCAGTGGCCATATTAATTGCTCCTTCTCTAATGAGTTGGCTTTGGGCCACGTCACCAAAATAAATCTAATGTCCTGTATCAGATTCCAGGCTCGGTGTTGCCGGTCAGTGGGCTAATTACACAATAATGAAGCCAGTCAGGAGTGAAACAGGAGAAACATTCACCCATAATGCTGTAATTCTGCTTAAATCCCCACACACATCCGTCTTTATGATCCTAAATGGGCCCCGGTGGGCAATTAGAGAACAACAAGGACGACCACAGTGCGCTCCCAGGAGACGATGAGAGGATGGAGCGGAGAGGGCCAAGGAATATGATGAAGTCGCTTTGCGTTTGGAAATGTTTGGGTTTGGGAATCTCGGCACCTCTGTGGGAAGTGAAGAGATGACTGAGTGAGGGAGGATCAACAGAGACGCAGCTCTGTGGAAACAGGTGTGCTGCATTCATGGTGCACTGGTTCTGATCTCTTCATCAATCATAGCAGCGGCGCCTCCGCTGTGACCCAGTTATCACTGATGGAGATTCTGTGCACAATAAATGACTGGGGTTTATTGTGTCCAACACAAATGGATGCAAGTGGTTTTATTCGTTAGAACAGGGGTCAGCAACCCGCGGCTCTAGAGCCGCATGCGGCTCTTTAGCGCCGCCCTAGTGGCTCCTGGAGCTTTTTCAAAAATTGTTTGACCTTTTTTTTCCTTTTTTTCTTCTTTTTTTCTTTTTTTTCTTCTTTTTTCTTCTTTTTTTCCTTTTTTCCTCTTTTTTTCTTTTTTCCATTCCTTTTTAATCTCGACATTTCGACTTTTTTCTCGAAATTTTGAGTTTTTTCTCGAAATTTCAAATTTTTTTAAGACATTTCGACTTTTTTCTCGAGATTGTACTTCAACATTAATCTCGACATTTCCAACTTTTTTCTGGACATTTCGACTTTTTCCTCGACATTTTGCCTTTTTTCTCAACATTTTGACTTTTTTCTCGACATTTCGCCATTTGCCTTCATTCTAATACAAGACTTTTCATTTTTTGCGGCTCCAGACATATTTGTTTTTTGTGTTTTTTGTCCAAAATGGCTCTTTCAACATTTTGGGTTGCCGACCCCTGCGTTAGAACCTGCCATAATGCTTTTATGAAAATTATGCTTGAGCTTGAACCATGACTTTTATACCAGATGGAAATTTTGAGTTTACTTACAAAATATGATGTAAAAGCACCCAGAAGCTCATATTCCTAATCTGCATATATTTTAAAATAACCTGATATGTCTGTAACTTGATCCATTAGGTTTTTATGGTTAAAGAAGTCATAAGGAACTGAACCTACCACATGAAGTCCTGTTCACTTTCGATACAAATCAAGTTTTATCCTGTAATTTCCCTTTGAGATGAAAACTGTGACTTGTCTGACTACTTTCAAGAAATAAAAAGGTTTGTAACTTGGTGAGATGACAACCGTCTTCTTCTCAATGTCAGTTTTCTTTTCCTTTTTTTTTTTAAACATCATCTCATAAATACATGATTTATGGACCAGGAAACACTCGCACACCACTCCAGTTCTCAAGTCCACACACTGACTTCCAATTCATGCCAATATAGATTTTGAAAACCCTCTTAACTGTCTACAAGGCACTTCTGCCCAAAATGACATCCAAGAAACAGCGGCGCCGCGAGCCAACCAGAAGCCTTGGGTCATCGTCCAGAGGTCTCCGTGGAAGCAGCATTTTGTCATTATGCTCCGACAGATGAACACTAAGGATGGGCGGTATGGACTAAAAAATGTATCACGATAATTTCTGGCATTTATCCCGATAACGATAAAAATGACGATAAAAAATACCAATTCAACTCCACCTTTGTAACTATAAATCTATCACCACATTCAGTCTTTGGAGCCAAAACACTGCTCTAAAAGATACAAAATACTACTAAACTACACCAATTAAATTGAATTAATAAAAAAAATTAAAGGAGTTACACCTGTACTGCAAAACTGGAATGACTCAGATCCGCCATGTTTGTTACACAAAAACCTCATCAACGGGAATGTTTCTTTCTTTCTTTCTTTCTTTCTTTCTTTCTTTCTTTCTTTCTTTCTTTCTTTCTTTCTTTCTTTCTTTCTTTCTTTCTTTCTTTCTTTCTTTCTTTCTTTCTTTCTTTCTTTCTTTCAGGCTCATTTCTTTCTTTCTTTTTTTCTTTCTTTCTTTCTTTCTTTCTTTCTTTCTTTCAGGCTCATTTCTTTCTTTCTTTTTTCTTTCTTTCTTTCTTTCTTTCTTTCTCATTTCTTTCTGGCTCATTTCTTACTTTCTTTCTTTCTGGTTCATTTCCTTCCTTCCTTCCTTCCTTCCTTCCTTCCTTCCTTCCTTCCTTCCTTCCTTCCTTCCTTCCTTCCTTCCTTCCTTCCTTCCTTCCTTCCTTCCTTCCTTCCTTCCTTCCTTCCTTCCATCTTCCTTCCTTCACGTACGTTGTGCGTGGATTTAACGCAGAATAAATCAGGCTTTACAAAAAAACGTCATCAACAGGAATTTATTGTTTTTACCGCGAGATGACAAATTCTTACCGTGAGGAATTTTTTTGACGGTTTATCGTGAACGGTAAAATATCACCCATTCCTAATGAATACTCTTCCAGCTAAAGTCAGAGATGCTCCAAATCAGACTTATATTAAAGAGAAGACTCATAAAATGTACTGTAATTTTACTGCTGTATCCACTTTGCTGCTTTTTTTATTTGATGTTATCACTTATTTTGTGAGTTGTTTTTATCTTGTCTTTGTTATCCTTATTATTGCTTTTGTAAAGTACCGAATAAAATGTCTTCTCCTTCATGATTTATGTATTTCTGTAGAGGTTAGTTGGGTACGGCACCACAGACGGGTGTGGCTCTCCCTTTAGCTAAAATCTGTCAGCCTGTCTAGTCTGAAGTCAGCGGTGCTAAAGAACAAACAGTTTGAAAGCAGCCAGCAGCCTTTCCAGCGACCCCTACCATGTTCTGCACAGAGTATGAGCTGCTGCCCTCTGCTAGGAGGTGAAAGCTGCCTCGCTGCAAACTGAACACATTTAAAAACTCATTCAGTAAATGGCTACAGTCACAAATAAAGCCCTAACAATAGCATTTCTAAAAACCCCTATTGACATGTTTCGTTCACTCATGCTTTTATTTTGTTAAGTTTAATAGTGGCATCTGATGTATTTACTCATTTATTTGATCTTTTTTTTGTTAATGGTTATTACTAAAGTATGTGTTCGAGATAATGTGGTAAGACTGACAAAATCTTGAATTTTTGTTTCTTTTAACTGATCATTTTTCAATGTTTTGCTTGACTTCCTTAGTTGCAGCTAAAGGTGTGAAGCACAAAATAAATGTAAAGCGTATCTTGGCCTTGATTTATTCTGACGTAGTATATTTAGTGTTTGAGCAAAACAAAGTGCCATGAATTCAGAAATACTGTATTTGCCAAATGAACCTGCAGCCCACGCATTCATTGGACTTGATAGTGCAAATGATGATTAAAGGTTGGATAGCTTTAAAATGTTAAGCTGAAATAAGAAAACAGAGGCCAACAAAAAGACTATCTGAATCTGAAATCCACCATCGACTGTAAAGTGTCCAGCATTCATCTTGAGCTGTTGATTTGACGACCATGTGGTCTGAATCTAATCAAAGAAAAACATTTCAAACACCCTGCCAGCACCAGCTTTCACCTCAGTGTATTAGAGCAGTGGTTCTCAAATGGGGGCACGCGTACGCCTGGGGGTACGTGAAGGCCCTCCAGGTGCGTGAGATTTTAAAATATACATATATTTAAAAAGTAGCATCCATGCAAAAATCCTTTAAAAATAAATATTTCATAAATAATTGAGGAAAATATAAGTCTAAATTCATAAAATTAATTTTATCTTCAGGAGTAGGCTATTCAACTTATTATCCTAAAACCGCAGAGTCTCCCCCACACCAGGATGGTTCCACCTAACCTGTCAATCACCTGGCTTCACCTGTCAATCACCTGGACCAACGATGGAGTCGTGGTTGAAGCATAGCAGCAATATTTTTATGTTTAATAAATCAGTTACTGATGGCACAGTGCTCTGTTTTAGGTCTTTTTTTTACAACCAAAAGTGCTTTGCGCTGGTTAGGGGGTACTTGGCTGAAAAAATATTTCACAGGGGGTACATCACTGAAAAAAGGTTGAGGACCACTGTATTATTCAATACCAAACACAATACGTGAACTCCCGAATCTGTCCTCTTTCACCAAACATCTTAAAGCTTGGCTATTGGAAGAACAACACTGTTGCCACAACCGTGCCTAAACATGTATATTTGTTTAATGTCAGCTAATTGTTGGGGTACCATCTGCAACTTCTACTGAGTACATACATAAACATCACTGCTCTATTATCATTACTACAACTCCCTCTTCCTCCATTAATATTTTCGCTATTTTTTATATCTTCATTGACTTTTAAGTATTAGGTCTATGTGCAAGGCAAGACGCACTTTATATTCCTAAAATGGGTACTCCCAGTACCATAAAACTGTCCTTGCTGGTATTTAATTAATGTAATATGTACTGAGTATTGTGCATTTAAAATAGCACTTTATATTTACTGTGCAATCGGGCAATCTGCAATATAATTACGCACCTAACACTTTAACACTTTCAGCACTCTGCACTTTAATCAGCCCTTTGATATCTAATTTTAGCATTTAATATTACTGAAATTCATATGGTCCCCTGACCCTTGGCCTGTATGTTTCATAATCCACTATACTTTTCATTGTTTTTGCTTTTCTTTTCCTTTTCTGTCCTATTGTGTTTTTAAGGACACGTTTTCTCTCTTGTAATTGCTCCTCCTGCCTACTGGCCATGGAAGCTAACTGTTCTACTTGTCGTTACTGTTGTTTTAATGATTTCATTATTTTATGTTGTTGACATTAACCTGCCGAAGGGACTAAAGATGAAAATTAGCCGTTGGCTATAATCTTGCATATTTACATGTATATGTTCATTAATATGTATTGTCCCTGTTATAAATAAAATAAACTCAAACTCAAACTCAAACTCATTAGAGGAGAAGTAGGGAACCAACACAACAGAACCCTCGACGTGAATGTTGAACACAGAGAGGCCTGAAGGCTGATTTATGGTTCTGCGTTATATCGACGCAGAGCCTACGGCTACGCGGCGACGCACACCGTACGGTGCGCGTCGCCGCGTACCCTACGCCGTAGGCTCTGCGTCGGCCAATGACAGCAGCCGACCGACGTCGCTGCGTCGAGGACGCATCACCTCTCAACACGCACCTGCAGCTCCGGGGGGAGAAATGATGCAAATTGAGCCACGACCGTTTGGAAAGACTGCCGTCACCTCGTGCCACGACCATCAATTGACGCTTTTAAAAAATTGGAATTGGATGGGACACGTGCGCAAGCGGTTAAAGGATTGTTGCCTTATAATATAATAATATTACGCAAGTCAAAATACACAAACCTCCTCATAGAATGTGGGCCCTTTAAATGAATGCATTTTTTTTCTAATTTTGTATTATTCTGAAGTTGTTTGGATATGGTTAAAAATAAAAGGAGATGTGGCCTGCTGTCACACATGATCCAGTTAAAAGCGCAGCATCAGACTCTGGCTGTGAAGCCTCATCAGCACACACGCCTTCATCAGGCTCCTCGGCGTGTTTTACAGTGGAAAGAGCCCGGTTAAGAATGGAAACAAACACACCCACAGTCAGCGCCCCGAGCAGCCTTCTCCTGTATCATGTTTTACTGAGAGGCGTTTACAGCTGTTTTCTTTCATAATACAGGGCGACACGCTGCGCTCCGAGTGCTGCCTCTTTACGGCAGCGCTGGACACCAGCACGCCTGCCCCGGCCTCCATAAAAACATCCTATACATGCACATTCTGCTGCTTTAATGTCACTGAATTAGGTAAATGCATATCAGTAGCCAGTGGACAATAATATGTGCAATAATATCACATGTGCAATCATATAAGATGTGCAATATCTGTCAATCTGCCAGTCTACCTCACAACACTCCACCTGCTTTTCTGCACTGTTTCTTAACTGTATATACTGTTCATATCCTGTGTTTATACATATTTTATACGTATCTTTTTGTATTCTATATATATTTTTTTATTTCTGACTTTTCAGTCTTTTTACCCCTCCCCTACATGTGTGTGCTAAGTGTACTGCTGACAACAAAATAAGTTTCCCCACTGAGGGAGAAAATAAAGGATATCTTATCTTATCTTATCTTATATATAATACCTGCAAAGTAAAACTGACCTTTGTGGTCTTGAACTCAAAGCGGTCACATCTCACTTTCACCTTTAATTGTTTGATTTTTTTTCTGCGTTTTATTAAAATAGGTTAAAGATTTCCTTTTTTTAAATAAAAAACAAAAAAAACGATTTTATATTTAGTTAATAGATGTTTACATTGCTACTCTAATACAACCTTATTATTAATTTATGACACTTTTCTTTGGACCAAAAGAAAATAATGTTTTTTTTTATCACAGTATTGTTCTATCACAGTATTTTGACATTTCTGTCCATTGACTTTTAAAAGGCAGATTTTCTTTTACGCACAGATTAAAACGGGAGCCGCGCTGCAGCAAATCCACGCCAAGTGGGGGGTAATGAGCGGCGTGAACGCGTTACAGAGCGGGGACAAATTAGGCCGCAATTCAGATGCTGTTATTGCAGTTGTTGCGTTTGTCATCACTTTCTTTGATTCCCCTGGAAGAGGCTGAATCGGATACTTAACTGGATCCCCGTCCTGCACCGCACTGGATTCATCTGGTGATTAATGACAGGACCGCAGGCCTTAGGACGGGAAATTTTCCGACAGCTTTGATTTTATCGAGCAAAAGGGATGAGACAAACATTTGGCCTTTCTTTACTATAATTAGGAGACCTGTGATCTTTAAGTGTCACGACAAAATGGAAAACCTGTACGGTCTTTGATTAATTGGTGCTCAAAGAGACAAAAAACAAATATTTCCTTTGAGTGGAGAAGTCACGCTGCGTATTTTGGAGGAAAGAGGCCGATGCGATGGGAGGTAAAAGAGAACGGATCATCCAATTAAAACCTCCAAGAGGTGATGATTGATGATGTCAGCTCTCCTGCTCCTAATTAACGTTTAAATTAAGCTCAACAAAAAAACAGGAGCAGCATTCTTTTATAGTCAACCCTGGTTTTTAGAGCGTATCCATGGCAGGTTTCTCTTTTTTAAATGACTTGTGTAGGAGTTTATGTATAGAGATTAAATAGAATATAGACATGAATCCAAAATATTTTCATTAATACAGATTGCGTGCGTATTTTGGATAAAATATTCAGATAAATATATATTAAAAAAGAGAGAGAAATCAAACTGCAGCCACCGCTTTATTAAAGGAGCAACTATACGGAAAATAAAACCCTGCCACTGCTTCACTCCTCATTTCTTGCTTCAAATTTCCACCTAATTTCGAATTCAATCCTAAAAGTGTCACATAAAATTATCCTCACTGTGATATTAATGTCATTTCATCGTCCCGAACTTTCTCCACAACGACGCGCATTTCTGTCCAAATCCCCTAACTGAATTTGTCCCCACCAGCTCCCGCTCGTTACAGGGAGAAATATGTATTCCGAGCAGCCACAAAGGGTGGACCTCCACGGCAGATAATAGAATTTCCTGCTGTTTTACAACTCTGTCCCTAAACCAATGTCACCATATGCTCCGGCTGGCACAAGACTCTCCGCGGTGGCTGCGCCAGCGCCAGCTTTTACCCAGTAGGGTCACAAAAGTGGGACTGATTTTTATTCCTTTTTTTATTTTTGAAATCGTAAGTTTCCCTCATCGTTTGTTTTTAATTCAAACCTTCGGTCGGTTCCAGCGGGTGGTGGGACTATAGACTATAATCCAGCCGCTGAAACGGCTACGAGGAATTTTTAGTCAAGAAAAAACGGTTTTCTGTTGGATTTTTATTCAAGTTCTGAATAAGAAAAAAAAATGCTATAAAAAATGTTATTTTTAAAATAAAATGTAATTTCAAGCTGTTAACTGATTATTGTAAAATATTTTAAATTCAACACAACAAATGTGATATAGCTGCGTAAAATATATATGTTTTAAAGAGAGAGAGAGAAAGATAAATAGCCACAGTGAGGAGCTTAAGCAAAACAAGGTGCGCTTCCTCCGAACAGACCTACCTGCTGTTCTCTCTCCGCCATGCGACTCTTCCTCTGTCCTCAATCCGTTTTTCTCTTTTACATCTTAAATCGTCTATGAGGAAAATTCCCGTTTCTCCGTCGTGAGGCTGCGGGCACAGCACGGCGTCCCCTTTATTACTCGCCCGTTTCACGCTACCGCATTATATTACGCAGGATCTGTGAACTGTAATACCTGCAGGGACATTCTGGAGCAGGACGAGTCAAGAATAAAACAATACAGCATAAAGAACAGAAATAAAAGGAAATAAACGCAGACACACAGGGATTTTATTTGTCATTTCTCTGCTTTTTACAGTTAATGTATGAATCTCGTATTATTCTAAGACGAGTCTTGTATTATAATATATATGGCAAAATCCATGTGGCTATTACTAATTCAAGGGTTTATTTTAAGATTTCAACGTTGATATTTTCATGAACACATCTCTTTTCTTGTCAGGTTACACAGACCTGATTACCTGTTTTCTGTTTTACCTGAAGCAGATAAGACCAACATTATACCCATAAATGATCGCATTGCGCAAAACGCCAAATGCGTTATTACGCACCAATAACTTGATATCACGACGGGAGACCCAAACTTTTTTTTTATAGTGCAAAGATACTAGTGACATTTGTTTTTCATAATGGGCATCAACTCTCCCTTTTTCTAAAGGAGCAGAGGGGGAAGATACGTAAACATTCGAGGGGCATCTTTCTCCACGGCAGGAACAGACTCCTCCTATTCCCCAAGTCCAATTAGTTATTATGGTCCGGCCCTTTAAGACGCAGCAGCGGGTCACCAAGTGGTGTAGTGTTTCTCTAATTGAACTTCGCCCAATCAACAATAACTCGTTAGCAGTCGCTTTCTTCTTTTTTGGGGTGCCTGCCTGAGAAAAGCCTTTTCTCCTTGCAGGGATTCACCCCCCTCCAGTCTGTCACTTTCTAAAGATCTACATGGAGCTCGGCAGAGGAACTGGGACTCTCTGAGGGGAATGAAGTCCGGCCGCCTCTGCAGCTACGCCCGAAGCATGCTTATTTTGGAGGAAGACTCTCAGGAAAGCTAACGCGCATGCATGCAGGGATCGGCTCGAAGTGTCCAAAATACAAGCGGAGTTTCTTCCAAGCGCACCGACGGCGGGGGAAAAAACTTGTGGACGCCTTTTTTAATTCGCCATTTGAATGAAATAATCCACTTTTTTCCCCTGAAAGCAGCGATTCTTTCTCCGGGACTGCAATGACCTCCAGTAAAGACATGAAGGCAGGGTCTGTGTTGCAGTCCAGCGGCGAGGAGAGGAGACGCGCTCCGCTGGACCAGCTGCCGCCGCCGGCCAACTCCAACAAGCCCTTAACGCCCTTCAGCATTGAGGATATTCTAAACAAACCCTCCGTGAAGAAATCCGTGGCCAGTATCTGTCCGCCCCGAGCGCAGGAGAAAGTGACGGGGTCCAACCCGGGGAGGAACGGGATCAGCTCTCCGTCCTCGCCGCTGTGCGCGCTGGAGGAGCTGGCCAGCAAAACCTTCAAGGGTCTGGAAGTCAGCGTGATCCAGGCGGCGGAAGGTAAACGCACTTTCTCGGTCAAAAAGGGAACTTTTATGGGACTGGCTGGGTTATTCAGATGGTTTATTTCGTGCGTTTTGTGAGATCAGAAGCTGAGATCAGTTGCTAGCATGGGTTTTGTGTTGACTTTTGCAGGAGGACATATATAGGACATGTGTGGGAATGTGCGTAAAAGCGGATGCAGGGGAGCCAAAATGGCATATTTATGATCGCGTTTGTGACTAATGAGCGGATTAAAGTGGGCAAAGGTGGGCTAAAACGGCGGATGGTGTATCAAAAACACAATTAGAAAATTGTGGCCTACTTGGAAAAAGTCACACAAGTGACACAAACTCTGGCTGATTGCTGCATTTAATCATTTTTACGAGACATGCTTTATCAATAAATATGTGAAAATCGCCATTCTCGCCTAATTAAATGCTTGTTTTAAAGGAAAATTTCTTGACAATGTTGACAGAATTTGGAAATAAATTATGTGTTATTTTATTAATCAACGTTTGAGGCGTACTTGTGAGAAAGGGGATATATATGCACTAGGGCTGTTCGATTAATCGATTTTAAATCGTAATCGCGATTATGTAATTAGAAGATGTTAAAACGTGAAACTCTTTTTTTTTTATTTATTTATTTTTTTTATTGGAAATATAACTTACTGTATGTTTGCAAGTGCTGATTTGCTGATTTTTTTTCAGAGATAAAACTTTATATTTTATTATATTTTTTAAAACTTTTTTTCAACTTATTTTACAGAGTTTTGCACTTTATTCATTCATTTTGGGGCAAATGTTCAATAAAAAAACAGCATATTTGAAATAATTTCTTTGCGTTTTGTCAATTCACAAAATAATCGTAATCGAAAATCGGATTTTGAGAGAAAAAAATCGAGATTTTATTTTTGGGCAAAATCGAACAGCCCTAATATGCACAGTTTCTGCCCTAAGTGGCGGTGATAGAGGTCAGGCCTGCAGCCTGTGGTTGCGGGTGTTTCATCCCATGTCGCATGTCTCCTTAATTCCCCCTCCAAAGGTCGGGAGCATCTCAACGCCTTCGGACAGAGGCAGACGTCGAAGAAGAGGAGAAAGTCGCGGACGGCCTTCACCAACCACCAGATTTACGAGCTGGAGAAGAGGTTTCTGTACCAGAAGTACCTCTCTCCGGCCGACCGTGACCAAATCGCGCAGCAGCTGGGACTCTCCAACGCGCAGGTCATCACCTGGTTCCAGAACCGCAGGGCCAAACTCAAGAGGGACCTGGAGGAGATGAAAGCGGACGTGGAGTCGCTTAAGAAAATCACCCCACAGACGCTGCAGAAGCTCGTCACCATGGAGAATATAGAGGACCCGCATGAGGGCGGGGAGGGGCCCGGGGGCCCCGGGGCCCGCTCGCCCAGCGCGTCCCCGACCTCCCGAGGACACCGAGCCTTCCCTCAGTCCCCCTCCTCCTCCAGAGACCAAACCACGGACGAGTTCTCGGAGGACGATGAGGAAATTGAGGTGGACGACTAACTTAACACCCCGGGAGGGGCTTTAATTTTCATAAAAACAACCACAACAAGAAAAGAATATTAAACAGGGACATTTTTTTCTTCCCAAACTTTTGCACGGATATTGTTAAGAGGAGAATATACACATATATGAACAATTCGAGAAAGTTTTTTCCTGCCTTTTCAGCCTCTCTCTCTCATTTTAATTTATTATTTCTGACTTTTAAAGTCCGTTTAAGTGTCACATCAATTGAGAGATATCTCCCCCTGTTTTCTTTCAGACAATACTGGTGTTGTGGTACAGGAAGATTTTATAAACATTTAATATTAGATTATGAGTTTTCACATTTATTTTTAAGGGGGAAGAAAAAGTTGTGCAATTCTGTTCTGTTTCGCCATTTTTACCTATTTTCTGGTTTGGGATCTGCCAAATATTTAAAGTCTCCCCTCTATTTTTATTTTTATTTTTTTTAATTTGTTGTCTCTGCGAGCATGCAGGCCTGTCCGCACCGCAAACGAGGCATCACCTCTTTAGTGTCCATTGCAACCTTTTTCCACCCTCTGACTTCTGTATATAGATCAAACATCCTATGCGATAATTTTATTGTAACGCTCTATTTAATCAGCATCTATGTAAATAAAGGTTATATGATATTTCAAGAAACTTCCGGCGCGGTTGGATGTGTGATTTTCCCTAAATTCAAAATCAATATCTAGAAGAAGGAATCAGTATAGGGTGATTTTATATAGATAATTAATTCAAATGTGTCTTCATGAATTTGAAGCCTGCTTGGTAAATGTATTAACGAATATTTTATAGGCCTTAAAAAATGAAGATGGTCACCTAATAAAGGGTCCTTTTAAAACTTCCATTGAAATACTACAAGCACTACGCGAGTTGAGGGGGGACGAGGGGGGGATGGCATCCCCCCTGAAATAAAAACAGTCAAAATCATCCCCCCTGTAAAACTGCCACCCCCACTTTCCATCCCTTATGTCATTTCATCAATGAATGTGGTTGCATGCTATTTCAACATTTAGAGTCATCACCTGAAAAATAACCTTTTTGACAATTTTCACCTGTTTCAAGTAAATTTTCACTTGAAATAAGTAGAAAAATCTGCCAGTGGGACAAGATTTATCTTCTTATTACAAGCAAAAAAATCTTGTTCCACTGGCAGATTTTTCTACTTCTTTCAACTGAAAATCTACTTGAAACAGGTGAAAATTGTTGTTTTTTCCAGTGACGAGTCTTGTTTTAAGTGTAATAAGATTTATTTACTCTTTTTTTACTTTAATCAGCACAAATTATCTGTCCCCATATGATAAAATCCACCATCCCCCCTGATTTTTTTGTACAACTCGAGTACTGACTACGAGGGATAACGACCCCAAATACAACTAAATATAGAATGGCATCACGGTGAGGGATTAAGGAAATGTATATCCAACCTAAAAGCTGCTCTGCTTGGTAAAAATGTGACTTTCTGATCCATTGACCCCTGCTTTCATCCCTGAAGTGCCATGACTTCAATTAGCAGCCGTCTACCGCCTTTATTCCCATTCTGTTCCCCGGCTTTCAATGCATCTCGTCACAAGAAGGTCCCGGTCTGGAGAAAAGCTGCCTCCAACCCTGCGCCATATGTTTTCTTCCTCCTTCTGTGACTCGTCTTTAACACAACTAGTGGACGTGATTGATTAGGTTAACCCGCCTTTGCCTGACATGAAAACAGCTTCCACCCAGCCGTGGGCAATAATGGCACGCATCTGCCACTCTCCACTCGGGTTTGTTTGGACACAGAAGAAAAAAAAAAAAAAAAAGAGAAGTTAAGTCATGAATGGCAAATGGGTCCGTGTGAGAGGCCTTATGAATAAAGCTCAATGGGAGGTTGTGGAAACGCGACGTGCTGCTGCTGCTGGCCATTTGCAACAGTTTTGTGAGGGGATCAAAAGTTTACTGGGTGTGTGTCTTGAGTGTGTGTTTGCTTGGGAGGTCGAGCTTGGTGGGTTTCAGTGGATTTTAGTGCTGAAACTGGATTTTTTTTCTTCTATTATCGTCATTATTATGATTTGTATTATTAATGAAAATAATTCTGGGCGTTTTCAGCTTTATAAATAGAGACAGCGTTAAAACAAAACCAGACCTTTGGGATGTCTCTTTTCCCTATTACTATATTGTATTGGGAAATAATAATTATGAAGGAAAATCAACATGGTAATATTAATAGTCTCCAGTCAGAGTTTGCACTTTCGGTATAAATTACTATCAAGTGTCAATACAGTTTTTTAAGAAAGAGGTCGGGAAAACGGGAAACAAAGACTTTAAAATAAATACATTAAAAAAACAGCTTGTTAGGACCGACTTCTTTTAATTTTTATTCCATGGGGAGAGGAACAGAACAGGCCTCCGACACAATAGAAGTAATGATCTGGAATCGCGGAGGTTGAAAAGTCAAGTAGCGCTTTTATTGTGGAGGATTCCTGGTCTGGCAGCAGGAGCATGACGAGGATGGAAGAACCCCTTTAAACCTCATACATATACATATATATACATATATACATATATATATATATATATATATATATATATATATATATATATATATATATATATATACACATATATATATACACATATACATATATATATATATATATATACATATATATACATACATATGTATACATATATATACATATATATACATATATATACATATATATATATATAATATATAAATATATAACCTCAAACATTGATTTATTCCCTGAAATCTTGGAATTTACTTGCTTAATTATTAGATTGTTTTATTTAAACAACTTCATTTTAATTTTTGCAATTAACTTTCTTTAATTTTTCTGCATTTACTATATTAAAAGCCTTTATCCATAACAGTTTATATTTCACTCTCAGTTGTAATTACATGTACTGTTTCCGTCTTTAAAATAACTGAGTGGTGCAAAAAAAAAAAAAAAAAAAAAACAGTGACAGCTTAACTGAACACACCAGCCGCCTCAAAAAAAGACTCCCACTCTTTAAAGGGCCACAAATAGTTTGTGTGCATATGGGTATCTCTAAAAACAAATAAAACTCAGAAATGTCATGAAAGATGAGCTGCAATCTGACCAAGTTACACAGACACACTCATTGTGGCCAAACATATGACAGTTTTAGGAGATAAACACCATGATAATACTAGTTTAGAAGTGTGGTTGTGTTGTTGTGAATGTGCACGTGTTGCTACCGACCGACTGCTGGTTCTAACTGGCTCCTTTCTTTTTAAAAGGCTGATTTGGAGCAGTGTTCCATCCCTGGTCCTCAGAGCCCACTGTGCTGCATATTTCAAATATTTCCCAGCCTCAACACACCTGACTCGAATGAACTGATCACCTCACTTGTTCTGCAGAAGCGTGTGAGAGGCCGCTTCATTTGAATTGGAGCAAGTAACGTAGAACATGCAGGTCATGAGACTGAGCACCACGACGGACAAACCCTGAGATAAATGCTCGTGTGTGTGGCTCTATTTACTCCATAACAATCATTCTCTTCAGATAAAGCTGTAATCAAAAGATTCTTTTTTTTTTTTTTAAAGACCTCAGTTCAGCATAATTACTTCAGACTATCCAACCTCTGCAGTTTTATTTACTAAAATTCCCAACTTCATTTATAATCTTTAATACACACAAACACTTAACAGGAATTTCCTTCATTTGAGAATGATTTAATTTCCCTTCAGGTGCTAATAAGATATTTGTTAATATTTATTTTCAAGAAGGCACAAATGGATGTTGTTTTAATCAAAATGTTCAAATGTTATCAAGATAACTAATTCTGTTTTGGTGCTCACCAGATTAGTTATTTAAAAAATTTCAGGAAGGCACGTTGATGCACTCCAGAGAATTGCTGCTGTTTACAGAGGAAGAGTCAAGATAGAATAAAATAAACACGCTGCTCATATTATCAGCCCGCGTCAGGTTATCATGCTGGGAAAGATCCCAAACATCAAAGATGTGATGCTTAAACAGCTCCAAGCCTGCCCCCTAGTGTTCACCTGGGGGAACTGCATCTGGAAAGGGCGAGGGGGAACAAACTCCATGAGTCTGGACACTAGAAATGATGCTTGCTCTGTCTTTACAGACACTGCTGAACTTTGGAGGCTTTTGGAAAGGTGGTTAAACAATTTCAACATAGATGAGGGGAAATGATGCCCTGATTTTTCAATCTCCCACCACTGGTTTTACACATAAATCCCATTTCGCTCATCATTTTAAACTGTCAGAGGAATTGTTACAAAACATTTGCAAACAGCGCCGCGGCTCTGCTGGGAGCTCTCTGGTGTCTAAAACAATGCTTTTACACAATTACCTCCAGTTGGGTTTGTGGACCGCAAAAGAAATTGGCTCGAAAAGCAGTTTCAGTAACCGCAGAGAATGATTTGTAGCTGCGTTATTGAAAATGCAGGTTTTTTTGAGTCAGGCCCAGACGGGGTGACCTTTTAAGTCGGAGCATCTCGGCCTCCGCAGCGTGAACTACGACGGCTCTGTGAGCCAACAAACAAAGATGTGAGAGTGGAGAAATAACATAAAAACAGTTTGACAAACTCACCTGGATATTTAAATGGTTCAGAGCTCCTGCCATTAAAATGAGTTAGTATACTGAATTAACATTAAGGTGGTTTTTGGAACCGTGGGAACCAAGAGTCTCTGATTTAGAGGTGTCAAGTAACGAAGTACAAATACTTTGTTACCTTACTTAAGTAGAAATTTTGGTTATCTATACTTCACTGGAGTAATTATTTTACAGACGACATTTTTGCACCATTACAATACTTATAGGCAACTAGTCATCATATGTCCTGCTCTCTGAAACACATGTTAATGCTCAATAGTACACATATATGGTTCTTTAATATATTTGCATTATACTAACATGCATTCATTTTCAATGGCTTTTTTCCCCCATTACTTTTACTTTTATACTTTAAGTAGTTTTGAAATCAGTACTTTTATTTATACTTTTACTTGAGTAAAAAACTTGAGTTGATACTTCAACTTCTACAGGAGTATTTTTAAACTCTAGTATCTATACTTCTACCTGAGTAATGAATGTGAATACTTTAAACACCTCTGCTGATTTATAAAAAAAAAAAAGTTTCTGAACACATTTAAAAATCACAACATGAAAGTCCTACCGCATCTGAACAAAGATCATTGTTATAAGTAATCTGATTACATCTGGATGCAGAAACATGAATCCTGAACACAGGATCAAACTATCTCAACGATATATTTACCGAAAACTGCCATCCATGGACGGAGAACACCCAAGATTACAGCCAATGAACCGGTGGATCTGCGTTTCCACTAAATAAAAAGCATCATGGTCCTTATAAAACTGTGTGAAATAAGCTTGAACGTCCTCCAAAGTAAAACAATGCTTAAAAACCAACATCAACAAAATAGAAAAATAATAACGCAGAAGAAACCTTGAGACGCTTAATGGCGAAACTAGTTTGAGTTTTACTAACGTCTGCTCTGATTTGATGGTTCATGTTCACACCAAGTCTGTTTAGTGATAAAACGACTGACAGCTGCTTCAGAACGATTAGCATGTTACGATACCGCACTTTAAATACTTGACGGCAACTCCAAGAGAAATACAAACCAACGTCCACTTCGCTGCAACCTTTTCTCTCCTTCCTGTTACGACCATGAAACCGAACCCTGTTAGCGACCTCTCAAAGCCGTGTGTCCAACCGAAGTTACTCAAGTTTCCCTGTGAAAAACAACTCAGTGAAGGCCTGACCGCGCCGCCGTGCACTCGAGTGTGAACGCACACACTCGCTCTGAAGGCGAACAAAAAGACGAGTTTCTTAAATCCCAGAAAAACTAAAGACACCAAACAAAACTGTTGATTTCAAATCAAAGTTATCCACTTGTCCGGAACTTGTTTACACCAATCCGGGTTGTTATGAGTTCAGATTTTATGTTATTACAACAGACATGTTTATTATTTTAGAATTTATTCTCAAAAAATACAAAAACAAGGAAAAAATAAGTATATGTACACAAACACTATTAAAATAGAATATGTATTGTACAAAATATGTACAGCTTTCCTTCAACTGAAAACAAAATCCTATCTGGTCCTTTTGTCCTTGATGGTGTAGTGAAGAACTAACGGCTGGGCCTGGGGGGAGAAAGGAGGAAAAGAAAATCATATACATGCAGGAAAATACTCTGATGTACAAACTACTGTTGGCGTTCGGCATCGCAGGTCAAAGACAATCTGCCGGAGCGTGCAGGAATGTGCAACATCGGTGGAGCGCCGCAGCTCTCGGGGCTCTTACTGTACCTTGCCAAACCAGTGCGAGAGCCATAACCTCTTCATGGTCATGTGATCGGGCAGAGACTCGTTATTAAACAACATCTGGACCTGCAGGAAGACCACACAAACAGATGTGAGAGGGGCGATCGGAGAGGAACACGTGTGAATATTTTAATAAGTGATAGTAATTGGCTGCTGGTGAAGGTAGGAAGTAGGGGGCTAAACGCCGCGCAGAGGGAAGAAATTTCACCCCCCGAAAAACCGGTTGTGGGAGGAAGTCTGCTTTTGAGACTGCACAGACCCTTCAGAGTGTGTGCGGCTCGCATTTCCACATTTCTGTCTCAATCATCTCAGCTTTTAATTCCCACAACGCCTCCTGAAATCTGTACGCCTCCGGTTTTGTGCAGAAATTGTTAGCGCGGTGTCAAAAAAGACGGGATTCAAACTCTGATTCAACGCAAGTTTCAATCAGCTGAGAACACTGTGTACGCTGGTATGGAGGAACGAGAGCGCCGATTGTGAGAGAAAGCAGCAAAATCGGTGCAATTCAACGTCAATATCTGCTCGTCTTACAGAGGTTATGCTCTACGTAATAAAAAAACACCCAAAACCCGTATAAATGTGTTACATGAATAGATTTTGAATCAATACAACTGAGCTGAAACACTCCAGCAAGTAGCACGCAGCAAGGAATTTGGGGAATTTCAAATTCAGTTCAATTAAATAGCGTTAAAAATTTGAATCCACCCTAAACCTCAGATCTCAGAAGAAACATAACGGAGAAAAAAAAATGTTTTAATTCTTGAAAAAAGGGTCCCTGATTGACGTATAGAAACAATTTTAGAAACGTCTTCCTGTCCTACAGAGTCTTAAATGACAGGATTTTTAAAAGTTTGGTGCATCTAAAGACATGTATCATGACAAAGAGAATTGGATTTGCAAAGTTTTCTGGACCCTAGATTGTGAGAACTTGGTGAGATGTCTCTGTCTTGCACGCAGAGGTGTCAAGTAACGAAGTACAAATACTTTGTTACCTTACTTAAGTAGAAATTTTGGTTATCTATACTTCACTGGAGTGATTATTTTTCAGACGACTTTTTACTTTTACTCCTTACATTTTCACGCAATTATCTGTACTTTTTACTCCTTACATTTTAAAAACAGCCTCGTTACTCTATTTCATTTCTGCCTTTAAAAAAAACTATCCAGTTAAATTCCTCCATCCGGATAGAGTGAATTTGGTTGTGGTTGTTTCAGATGTTCTTGTCCAGTTTTGTTCTTACATCCGTTCCCTCAGATTCCTGCAACTAAACTTGGATGTTCATTCCAATAAAGGTTAGGATAAATGATAACATGCCTCTGAAGTTTGACTTTTTGCACCATTACAATACTTATAGGCAACTAGTCATCATATCTGCTGCTCTCTGAAACACATGTTAATGCTCAATAGTACACATATATGGTTCTTTAATATATTTGCATTATACTAAGATTCATTCATTTTCAATGGATTTTGTCCTTAATGGCTTTTTCCCCCTTACATTACTTTTACTTTTATACTTTAAGTAGTTTTGAAACCAGTACTTTTATACTTTTACTTGAGTAAAAAACTTGAGTTGATACTTCAACTTCTACAGGAGTATTTTTAAACTCTAGTATCTATACTTCTACCTGAGTAATGAATGTGAATACTTTTGACACCTCTGCTTGCACGAGACAGCGTGGACGTCCTTATGAGTTCATGTCTTCAGCAAGTGGGCGTTCCTACAGGAGCTCAACCAACCAGCAGACTCCTAACTGAGCCAACATTAGATTATCATTTTAGGGAGAGTCTCTTTTAAATTGTCAGCACTTGTTGGTCTGAAATAATTACGGCCTTTTGGAGTCATGCTGGTTGCAGAGCTACTCTTAGAAGGCATCGACGATAAAAGAAGTACGCCCAGTGCTACAGAGCTAAGAAATGCTATACGAGGGAAAAAATAAGGCTGGTAGAGCTCACGGTCAAAAAACTTTAATCGTCCGTCACTGGTTGATTATAATTCTTTGTATAAAAAGATTAGTAGGTCAGACATTTTAAAAACATTGGACAATAAAAATACAATCAGCGTATCCAGCAAAACCTGAAAGGATTAAATTGCAATAAGAGAATGAATGTGTTAAACATTTATTGACATAAATCACAATGTAACAAAATGTACCATCTGTTATAACTGGAATGAGACAAACGACTTGATCGATTGCAGACTGACCTGGTTTTTTTCCACATTTAGCCGGTGACAAAGTACTTTCCGCAAGTGTCTCACCTCCGCTCGCACAGAACAGCGGACGAACTTCTGCTGCAGAGACAAGATAAAGCGATACCCTGTAAAACCTTTAACAAGAAACGTGTTCAGCAGCTGACCCGTCCAAAGCAACAAGTCATTCCAATAAAGTAAAACCAGCTGCACGCTCGTGCTTATTGCCCCGAGGTGTTACCATCGGAGATTGTGTTTATACTAAAGTATAAGATGTCCAATTTAACTCAAATGTTTAACACATTACTTTACCACGGAGGAATATCCCTCGCTTAACTTTTGGGTTACTCAGCTGCGTGTCAACAGCATCACCTTAAGGTGGAATTATGGGACAGCTGCGAGAAGAAAAGGTAAAACCCAAACAGTTATAAATGTCTCTTCCGTTTTGCCTGTAAAACTAGAACAGCGCACCGCCAGCTCTCCGTGCCTGTCTTAATGTATCAAAATGATTTTGAGGTTTACCCCGAGTAACCATCTGCAAGCTGGAGTCCAGTGACAAATCCCATTTCTAGCACAAGGAGCCAACATAACAAGAAGGTAAGTGTGTGAACAGGGTGTGGCGTGCTCCTCTTAAAATCTGATTTACGGTCCAGAAAGGCCCAACTCACTGCTGGACAGTTTTCATCCATGGTGACTTTTTAAACTCTCTAAAGCCAAAGAGTGAAACTTTCTCGTCCTGTGACGGCTCTGGACCACATGGCATGGGTAAGAAAATGGTTATCCATAATTTACACCTCAAAGAAAAGGGTGAGTATGATTGGACGTGGAGTGCAGAGAGCAGCATTTAACAAAGACTGATTAAACAAAGACACCGTTTAAAACTAACATAACACCTACAGGTGCAATCTTTTTGTATTAGGGTTATTGTCATCCGATAATTTAATTTATAACGTCATAAAGAGCGTAGAGTGAAAACAACTCTGTATAAGAGGCAGGATGGAACATGATTAGGCCTGTGTTGAAAAAAATCGATTTCCCAATTCTAAATCGATTCTCATATTAATTCCTAAAAATCGATTCCTATGTCTAAAGAGCGTTTTTTATTTTTTATTATATTTATTTATTTATGTTTTTTTTTTTTCATCATTACATTACAACTTTTGGTTATTTTTTTGTTTATCCCCAAAAAAGGAATGTTTTGTTGGACAGGAGAATAACTGGTGCCATTTTTTTGCCTTTAAATATGTTTAAAGGTAAGAAAACATTAAAGGTTTAGGTTATAATTGCATAAATTGTCTATATTTCATTACTTTATATACTGTTTTGGGGTTACATTTGCAAAAAATGCTAAAAACCAAATTCTCAAAAAATTTAAACCAAAATAGACCGAAAATGGAACAAATAAAAGTAATTTCATCCGTCTCTGTTTCCTCCCTGGATCTGTTTGGTAATTCTGACCCACAATGTTTCTAAAGCAGTTCTATCAGCATTCTGGGAGCTGATTGGTCCTTACAGCATCATTAGCTGCCAATACTTGCTGTTGAATCTCAATATAATACTAGTAGTAATATTTTGCATAACTACAGTCATATAATTCATGCAACAGCTCAAAAAACAGTTTTAATAACACTAACCCAAATCAATATCGGAATCGAATCAAATCTTGATAATCGATTCTGAATCTTAAGAATTGGAATCGATTCTTGACATTTGAATCGATCCCCAGCCCTATACATGATCCCAATACACATCGAAAGATTAGATAAAACAAACAGCATTTTAACTTTACACGGTCACCAAACCAGACATGGTTGAATGATAATAAAACAACCCTCTATTAAAACACCAGATCTTAATCCAGTTACTGTGCAGAATGACTTGAATATTCAATTACTGTAAAGTCAAAGTCAAACAGGGAGCTGATTTGTTTTAAGAAAACATGTAGCAGCATCACGTATAAACAGTTGATTGGTTGGAAAATGCCCGGCGGCTAAAGGTACAGTGATTACCGGAGGACACCTGTTAACCCCCGGAGACCTGATACTAAACACAAGCATGTGTGTATAAGTGTATAAGGTGTCCACAGCCAGACCGTGCAGGGTTAAACGAGACTGCCCTCTGCTGGAACATCGCCGTCACTGCAGCAGCGGAACGAGATCTCGGTTTGGTTTTTCACCAAGTAAGTCTATTTCAAGTAATAAGTTAAAGTTAGTAAACTACATTGCTTTCTTTAACGGGTTTGTCCATGTATTCATGGGGAAGGAAAAAAAAAATGCAGAAAAGAAAATATCAGAAAAATATATATACTCAGCTAAGCATAAAAAAAAAACCAACACAAACACACACTCCACAAAAAACATCTTTGTCTCAACCTCACTAAAAACATCAAGACATCAAGAAAAGATGTAAAGAAAAAAAACATGTCAGGGAGAAATCTGTATGATTTATGAAAAGAAAACCACACGTAATGAGAGTCGAAACACATTTAGACTAAACTGTAACATCTGGCAGAGGCAGTGAAACTGCAGACGAGCAAAAAGGCATTTAACAAAAAGTACAGTAAGTACTAACACATTCTTACAGCGTTGCTCCAGGAAGGGATATTCATATGTTCAACTTCAATATCAGTGTTGGAAACTACATTAAAAAAGCCATTAAAATGAGATGTGTCAAACTCTGCTCACGATGACCTTGCTGTCATTTTTAAAATCACACGCAGGTCTCTGGATCGGTGGAAATTAATAATTATCTTAAGTATAGTTTTGTTGTTAATTGGACTTACTTACCTGCCTGTTTTAATTTTAGTTAATTTATTTTTAGATTTTTCAAATTTACTTTTTTTTTTTTAATTTCTTCTATTAATATAATTTTTTTTTTTTTTTGCTATTTTTGACCTCCATGATGTCTGTGGTGTTTGATGTTCGTTTTGTGTGTTGCATTAATGAAAAAATAATAAAAACTTTGAATTACAAAAAAAAAGTATAGTTTTGTTTCTCATGTTAAATAAAATGATACATTTTAATTTTAGACTTTATTATTCATTTTAGTTATTCATTAATTCAATTCATTTTAAAGTTATCCTTTTAATCCCTTCGAGGATTAAAGTACTTTTGAATTGAATTTCAATAAAAGAAGCAGTGAAGGTATTTGAATCGAATTTTGGAAAATGTGACCAGCTCCGAATGCCAGAAGTCTGTTTATGTCGTTTCTGACTCAGTTAGGAACAGTCCTCACTCTTCAATTAATATCCACGTTAGAGTTTGGGCATGACGACGTCACCCAAACACAGATCGCTGCGAGGACCACAGGAAAAAGTCCACAAACACAAATAGAAATGCGCCAGACTGAATGCAACCTGCACAGCTGAGTGGACGAAACACATTTCAGAAACACTGCTGGTGTGATATGAAGCCACACGACAGAAAGCCTTTGCTCCTCAGGCGCTGCAGAGCTCCATCTGGTGGAATCACGACCCATCAGGCCATTTCCATTACATGGTTCAACCTGGCATGATTTGACTGGACGCGGCTCATTCCTGCGTCATTTTCCGTTGCAAACGGTGTCCCCTGGACTTGGACGGGATGGGCTGTTTATCATCACAGAGCCTGTAGGCTGTGGAGACGGAGGCGGGACACGACCTCCCTCAGTGTCAGGAGAGATGGCTTTTAGTTCATAAGAGTTGGAATATATTTAGGCTTATGTCAGCCAAACGAAAAACATTCTCATGGATTTGTAAATCGTTCAAGATTATGCGTTCTCTGTGACTGCGTTTACATGCATCAATAACCCTTTTAAAACCCGGATATTGGCAATAACCCAAAATTGCACGGCCATGTAAACACCAATAACCCCTTTGAATAACCCGAATTTGCTCATATTCAGGTTTTTAAAAACCGAATATGACCCCTGGGTTACTCTTAAAACCTGAATATTGGGTCATGTAAACGCCAAATGGTATATCCCCATCAAACGGAACATGAATTTGTTTTCTGCGCATGCTCTGTTCACAAGGAATCCTTGTCTTTTGAGTCCAGGAAGTTCTTATAAACACGGAGAAACGCAAGACCACGCCACACTTTTGGAGTGAGGAGGAGACTAATAACTTCATAAATGTGATGAAGGATATGAACATTTCTGCATTTGTAGACGGTAGAAAGTACCGGGATAGCCAGATTTACAAGAAGGTGAGCGAAAAGTTGCGCAAAGCAGCATTTGTTTTGAATTTGGATACAGGAAGAAAAAGCGGAAATTACGGTAATTGCGTCATCACGTTCTCCGTGCGTCGCGGGTTTGATCGGGATATCCCCAATGATTAATTACCATGTATACAGGGATAACCCTGTTTGCTCACGCATGGAAACGGAACATTCCGAATGTTTCAGTAACCGGAATATTAGCAATAACCCGAATTTTGACTGCATGTAAATAGGCCTGTGTTGAAAAAATCGATTTCCCAATTCTAAATCGATTCTCATATTAATTCCTAAAAATCGATTCATATGTCTAAAGATCGATTGTTTTATTTATTTTTTTTTAATTTTTTTTATTTATTTATGTATTTTTTTTTTCATCATTACATTACAACTTTTGGTTATTTTTTTGTTTATGCCCAAAAAAGGAATGGTTTGTTGGACACGAGAATAACTGGTGCCATGTTTTGCCTTTAAATATGTTTAAAGGTATGAAAACATTAAAGTGTTATAATTGCATAAATTGTCTATATTTCATTACTCTATATACTGGGTCGGGGTTACATTTGCAAAAAATGCTAAAAACCAAATTTTCAAAAATCAAAAACCAAAATAGACCGAAAATGGAACAAATAAAAACGGAATGTGGGAAAAAATAAAACCGTTTTTTCATCTGTCTCCGTTTGCTGTCCTGGATCTGTTTGGTAATTCTGACCCACATGATGTTTCTGAAAGCAGTTCTATCAGCATTCTGGGAGCTGATTGGTCCTTACAGCATCATTAGCTGCAATACTTGCTGTTGAATCTGATTATAATACTAGTAATATTTTGCATAACTACAGTCATATAATTCATGCAACAGCTCAAAAAACTGTTTTAATAACACTAACCCAAATCAATATCGGAATCGAATCTTGATAATCGATTCTGAATCTTAAGAATCGGAATCGAAACGATTCTTGACATTTGAATCGATCCCCAGCCCTATTAAAAATTATGCTTTCTCTGTTTTGCAAACAAGTTCAGGAAACTAACAGGTGTACCAATGTGTGCAGAACGTCAGGGATGCTGCAGAGACGGCTGTTTAAACCCACAGGTGATGAGTCTCTCACCGTCAACAGCCTGCAGTGTTTACACATCTCCACATAGTATCATCTTGACTGAAGTGGCACTGAAATTTGTATTTCACAAGTCGTCACTCACGATAACATTTTTAAAAAGGGCTAGAGCCGTGCCGAGTTGAGCAAACATATCATTAGTGTCCGCTGCAGACGCGCTGGGAACGCAAGACTCCTTACAAAGATAGATGCGCAACAAATCAGTGAGCGAGTCTAAATGGGAACGACAAAATACACATTTGCCACAGAGAGCGTTGCACATTTCCGCAGTTATGTAACATGCTTTTTGCAAGATGAGTGACTTGATCAGAGAATACCGATTATGTGCCTTCGTACTGCAGTTCTCCTACTTATCCGTTTTCCTCGACAAGCATTAGGCTCCGGCAGCAGCCAGCCTAAGAGGCTGAGCTGGATTCTGCTGTTGCTGCACTTGTCAGCGAGCCATGTATGTGCTTAGCAGTCAAGGATATAAATTACTTGAAAGGGCCGTGGAAAGAAATATGCCCTGGAGACACATTTCCCCTGGTTGCTGTGAAAGCATCTGAAACCAGCTGAACACACACACGAACACACACACACACATGAACACACACACACAGTTGATTAGTGAATCTCACCTGAAGTGTGAGCCGTGTCTTATCTTTCCCCGCGAGCGATGAGCTGTAAATACAAAGCAGAGTAAACAACGGCCCTGAAAATGGAGTGTTTCGCTGCAAAGCGTCATCTTGAAATGTAGCGCACTCACAGCCGTGTTGGTGTTTTATTAATCTTATCTGAAATATTCTACAAAAAGTGCACACAAATCACTGTAGGTTTCAACAAAACAGCTTACCTTAGCCTTTCTAAACAAAGCGAAACCTGTTCGTCGTATCTGTAGAAGTGGGCTTTTGAGTGGTCGAAGCTCGTGTAAGGTAAACCCGTCGCGTCTGACACATCTGCGGGAAAAATAAATCATTTTTACATCCAAAACTGATCTAATAAGCACACTGATAAGGCAGCTCCTGATTACAACTCTGTTTATTCAGACATCTGGGCATGTGATGATGAATCTCAGAATCTGTAACCTGACTTTGATCCTGATTGGTGTTACACCATTTCAGTGAAGCACTGATGAAAAGAAATGATACTGTCTTTTACCAAACGAAATGTTGAGTCGACCACAGCGACTAGAGCAGGGGTGTCAAATTAATTTTGCTTGGCGGGCTGGATTTGACCCATTTCTTTCTCGCGGGCCGCACGCTCAAAATAACAAAAACGGTGCAAAACTTTTTTTTTTCCCAATTCTTTTTTTTACTATTGTTATCTAATCCAATATCAGTTTAGTTCATTTTAAAGGAAATATGCACTTTGTTTACACTCTAATTATGTAAAATATATTTCTTCAGGATATTTTCTTAAAATTTCTCATTTTTTTTCAAATTATGTAAGATACTTTTAATATAATTTTACAAAGATAAACAGAAACAAGTATGTTTTTTTTATATTTCGCTTTTTTATAAGAAATTTAATTAAAAGCAAAATCTTTCTTATTACATCCGAGAGTGTTTCTTTGTGATTTAGAGATTTTTCCAGTACAATTAAGTATATTTATTTTTAAAAAATTGGCGGGGATATTTACGCCAGTGTGCCGAAAAAGTCAGCACTTCTTTTTTAACTGTTTTACTTTGTCACTATCTTCGTATTCAAAACTGAAATTCTCTGAATAAATATCTTTTATCATCTTTTTTAGCAGTGATATTTTTCCTGCGAAAATATATAATAGTAGTCAGTTAATAAAAATAAACGACTGTCTACAAAGAAATAAAATCTGCAAATGCATTCTAGAAAACTAAAAAAAATGTCGAAAACTGCTCTCTTTGTGGAATAACGATGGATTTGTAGAATAAATATATTATCGAATATGCTGCGATTCATGGCAATTATTTATGCCTTCCTTTTTAGTAAAATAACATTTCGGTTTTTGCGTTGGAAACTTCTTGCGGGCCGCATGAAAATCTCTCTCGGGCCGCACAATTGACATCCCTGGACTAGAGGGTTGCATTTTAATTGTGGCATTTTTCACTTTTTAAATATATTTCATACAGAGCAGCTTTGTATAATTAAATTAAGTACTAAGTGAGAAAGCAAGAATGGTAAAACAAAAGCTTACTGTCGCCAGCAGGCTGGACAACTCTCTCCAACCCTCGCGACTGATAAAACTCCTTTATTCTCTTATCTTCACCTGAAAAATACACCCACAAAAAAAGAAAAACTTTCAAACACAGCAGACAATGCAAGGAATCCACTGATCAATTCACCTTCTGCCCTAAAACACATTTTTATTCCTCTTCTTCAAGAGATTCAACCACCGACAGGCCGAGGACTTACTTTCTTGTAGTCCAGGCACCAGTTTGTAGACGATGTCTTGCATCACTCGATCCAGTTTGAGGTTCAGTAAGGGCTGCGTTTCATGGATCTTGATATTGCACATTGGACAATATTTGCTGGTTTGCAGGTATTTCACAATGCAACTTTTACAGACTGTTGAGAAGAAGAAAGATATTCCACTGGGTTAAACGGATCGCTGCTTTTGCTAAATGGCAAAAAGAGCTGAGGACGTAAGATTTCCAGACGGACTCACAGGTGTGTAAACACTCCGTGATGGTTGTGGCGTCTATGAAGTAGCCGGCGCAGAGGTAGCAGACGATGTGTTCATTCAGGTCCTTGATCTTTAACTTGACTTTCTCCTGTAGAGCCCAATAAAGAAACGTCACACACATTGTTAATATACACAAACCTAATTTCAGCTTGAAATGAACGCTGCTGGAGTTTTCACATCATTAGTTGCTGCTGTGACAGAAACATTTTACCACGCAGGACCAAGGAAGTTCTGATCCAGCCGCTCCAAGACGTACAGGACTGTCTCAGAAAATTAGAATATTGTGATTTTGTGTAATGCAATTACAAAAACAAAAATGTCATACATTCTGGATTCATTACAAATCAACTGAAATATTGCAAGCCTTTTATTATTTTAATTTGCTGATCATGGCTTACAGCTTAAGAAAACTCAAATATCCTATCTCAAAAAATTAGAATATTCTGGAATATTTTCTTTGGGCTTTTTTTTTTTTTTTTTTTTTTTTTTTAAATTGCATTACAGAAAATAAAAGGACTTTATCACAATATTCTAATTTTCTTAGAGAATCCTGTACACGCACAGCCTTCAGCAGTGATGGGGTTTAGTCTTTATTAGTTGTCCATAACGACACACTACAAGATGCAACTGCTTTCCCTATATTATGATGTGTAAAGTTTGAAGATTTTCAGAGCCATGTTTGATTAAAAGTCATGAAGCGCTGGAGCCAATGAGAGATAATGCATGACTTCATTTCTTGAGTTTATTTTTGCAAACACAGACTAGATTGTTCACAGTTTAAATGTATCTCAAATAACTGCTGCACAAACTCTACTTCTCAGTGCAGTTAATTTCAAGTAAAATCTAAAGAATTAAAAAGAAAATTATGTTAGTTTATTGTAAAGGTGGTGAAATTATGTCCAAAGGACTGGAAATGAATCAGAAAGTAGCCTTGAGGTTGAGAGTTGAGGGCAGATTGAATCTTATTAATTAAACATAAAAAGGTAGTCATTGAAAAAAATAAAACTGAAAATATATGTTTGTTTACTATCCTCTCTGTTTTAGGTGTGGTAGCTATTTCAAAAAGAAAGCATTTTCCAAAATATGTTACAATTCAACCAAAGTGTCTTAATATTTATGAGAGAACATTTTTTTTTTGTCCTTTTGGTTTCCAAGATGAGGTCTTCAGACAATGTTCACATGTCACCATGAGCATCTTCCTCTGATCAGTTGACAGCTTTATAGTTTGCCACTGATTCTTTTTCAAATGTGTCCATGATCCACGATGTATAATCACCGGCCGAGACATAAAAGCAGCCTGCCTTGTGTCCCACGACATGCAGCCGACAGGCTTGCAATATTTCAGTTGATTTGTAAGGACTTTATCACAATATTCTAATTTTCTGAGACAGTCCTGTACATGTGCAGGTCGATACCACACCGAAGTGCTGCCGTGGGACTCTCCCTCATATTTCACCTCCAATAACAATGAGAAAAGTTTAAACTTGGATGAACAAAAGTTTTCACAATAAAAAAAACATAACATAACCTGGTTCGACTCTTGGATAGTTTCAAGAACAGATCAAGAATAATAAAATGTGTTTGCTTGTATGTGTGAAAATGCATCCCAAAAAAAGTGATATTGCAACAGAAACAATTGGTAATAAAGAAACTAAAATGAACTGAGCGTGTTGACGTTAAACACGCAGTTGAAACCGGACCATCACAAGACGAGACCTAAAGGCTGATTTATGGTTCCGCGTTACACCGACGCAGAACTACGCCGTACAGGTGTGCGTCGCCGCGTACCATACGCCGTAGGCTGCGCGTACCCTACGGCGTAAACCCTGCGTCGATTTAACGCAGAACCATAATTCATGTTTAACGGACTGCTGATGATGCACCAACCCGCATTTAACTCACATTAAGCTCAAATTGAGTAGACCTACAGCCTAATTAAGGAAAAGACTACCATAAATGTGTGAATAAAGTGTTATTTGCGGGTTTTGGTGCACGCTGCTGCGCGGACCGGGCAGCTCGACCCCGCGGTCCCCGCTCGCTCCCGCTCGGGTGTCCCCTGCGCGCTCCCGCGGGGTCCCGGGATCTCCCGCCCGGACCCGCACGGACCCGCACCGCCGCTCACCTCGTTCCGCAGCGGGTCCAGCTTGTAAACGGACTGCAGCTGGTTCCGGAGCCGCATCGCGATGGCCATCGGACCTTGCTCCGCCATCTTTGGGAATTGTACCCACTTCCGGGTAAACCGGAAATGGCAGTGTTTTTCTGTTGAGCCACCAAAATAAAAGTCTGAATTTATCAGGATAATAATAACAATTTTATATATAGAGAGAAATATATCACTAATAACATTTCCTACAATGAATATAAAACAAATTATTACAATAATCCTTTAAAGGGCTAATGTGCCCTATGAAACATCTATTAAATAATATGAAATAATACACAGAAAATCATGTTCATTGTAAAATAACTCGCAAAAAAGTCCTAATTTATTTATTTGTATTATATATTTAATATAAAAACACCGGTGTTCTGCCAATCCTTGCTACCTGCCGAGAACTCCTACTTTGTGGTTCTGCGCATGCGCACAGTCGATTTATAAAGTTTGATTGCCACGCCCATAATTTCTTGCACGATGTAAAATGTACAGGACTGTCTCAGAAATTTACAATTGTGATAAAGTCCTTTATCTTCTGTAATGTAAAAATGTCATACATTCTGGATTCATTACAAATCAACTGAAATATTGCAAGCCTTTTATTATTTTAATATTGCTGATCATGGCTTACAGCTTAAGAAAACTCAAATATCCTATCTAAAAAAATTAGAATATTCTGGGAATCTTAATCTTAAACTGTAAGCCATAATCAGCAATATTAAAATAATAAAAGGCTTGCAATATTCCAGTTGATTTGTAATGAATCCAGAATGTATGACATTTTTGTTTTTTTAATTGCATTACAGAAAATAAAGAACTTTATCACAATATTCACATTTTTTGAGACAGTCCTGTATATGGAATGTGAGTATTTGATACTTCAAAATACACGACCCATGACATGAATTGCAGTACACTTTGTGAACATTATACGATAAACAGGAAAAAAAATTCTATGGCTTTATTTGATATTAATTCAGTCATTCGCCTTTATTTAACCAGGCAGGTCATTAAGAACATTCTTATTTACAAAAACGGCCTGGCAAGAGACAAGGACCACTTGGGGGAAAAGGAAGTGGGCTGTAAAACACAGTAGAATTGTAGCTCTACAAAGGTAGAAAACCATTAGGTAGCATTTTTTGGCAAAGCAGCAGAAATTGGCAGAACACCGGGTTTTGTCTTTGATAGTTACTAAATATCTAAATGATATGTTTTTTGTACCATTATGACTATATTGGGTCAATTTTTGTTTTCACTTTTCACAATCATATACAGTATAGAGAAATATATCACTAATAACCTTTCCTACAATGAATATAAAAAAAAATATTACAATAATCCTTTAAAGGGCTAATGTGACCTATGAAACATCGATTAAATAATGTGAAATAATACAGAAAATCATGTTCATTGTGAAATAACTTGCAAAAAAATCCTAATTTATTTATTTATGTTATATATTTAATATAAAAACACCAGGTTTAGTCTTTGATAGTTACTAAATATCTAAATGATATGTTTTTTGTACCATTATGACTATATTGGGTAATTTCTTGTTTTCACTTTTCACAATCATATGAGACATATATCACTAATAACATTTAATGAATATAAAACAAATTATTACAATAATTATTTAAAGGGCTAATGTGACCTATTAAACATATAATAAATAATATGAAATAATACACAGATGTTCATTGTGAAATAACTCGCAAAAAAAACCCCCAATTTATTTATTTATATTATATATTTAATATAAAAACACCGGGTTTTGTCTTTGATAGTTACTAAATATCTAAATGATATGTTTTTGTATCGTTATGACTACCGTATATTGGGTCATTTCTTGTTTCATTTTTGCTGTATCAAATCAGGCACCATAACTATGGAACGAAGTCCTAGAAATTGGACTTCTGTTGGTTGTGTTACAGTTTATGGTTTGTGTAGAGGTAATGCATAAAAGCATTACGCTTTTGTCAGTGAAAGTAGTACCTTTACTTAAATGTCCTGTAAGCTTTGCAGTCAATGACTACAGGATTGTTCTTTTATTTGCCTTAAATTATTAGGTTATATCACATCAAACCACCAAGCTATGATGCTACCTTGGTATGCCTGGGTCCATTATAGTCCTAGTAGTAAGTATATTATTAAACAAATACAGAAGCCCTTTCTAAATGTAGGTTACAGCATATCATCGGATTACAAAATGGTAATCTAAAGTGAATGGCCCTGCTTTTGTATGACATCAAATCCATATCAAAGACTGAAAATATTTCCACTTGCTCTCATAAAATGTGAAAAGTGAATACCACAACCAGGTAGTGCGTATAATGTACAGGGACATGTGCACCGAGTAGGGGTTGGAAGGCCCAAAGTCAAGGTGGGAGATACATCCACAGGTGATGGAGAATAAAAGAGCAAACATCCTGCGGGACTTCCAGATACAGACTGGTAAATATCAAGAAGAAGGAACACAAGAAGGTAAGAGAAATACCAAGAGTTGAAAGTGAGATGTAGAAGATGGAGACAGCGTTGGTGCCAGTGGTAGTTGGAGCACTACGATCCAGTGTTCTCCAAGCTGGGAAATCTCAGGAACATCAGATATCTGGGTCCAGAAGAGGGCAGTCCTAGGAACAGCAAAAATCCAAAAGTGGATTTGAAGTACATCATTTGTCCAAAGTTGTCCTAAGACAGGAACACATATATTTCAAATTCTTGCATAACCTGCGTTTTTGTTCCACTTCAAATTATAACTGATGTGTGCATATATAAGGAACAAATATATATGGAAACATTTATTAAGTTTAGTTTACTCCTTTTTCCTTTGTATTTATTACGCATGCTAAATCTTAGTTAATCTTAGTTATAAAGAAATGATTTACATCAACAAAGCAAAAATAAAATGTGTTCAGTCAGCAAAAACAGCAGAGAACAGGATATTGATAGGCTACATAAGAGTAATAAAATGTAAAGACATTAAATGAGGGAAAAAAAGAAATCAATGGCTTCACAAGGAGCTAATGCAGTCTCAGATTTATCAGTTTTAAAGACAAGAACAAAAAAATCCATATATTAGGCTGTAGAAATGTATCAGGCAATGGTTGATTTTTTTATTATTATTATTATTACCATTTATGTTACATATTTTTAAAGAAAAGAATATTATTTATAACCTATGTTATGTGAAGTCTGTAGATGAGTTCAGATTTTCAGGCCAGACTTTGGTTACCTCGTTGTCAGTTCGTATTTTGGCCAATAGAGAGCGCTGCAGGCACACAGATTGCTACATCACTTACAGCCTTGAGCTTATATTGGTTTAAATTAAAATCACTTAATGAAATTCAGCTCAGCTCGTCCACTCAGGCTTTAAAGTTGTTGTTAAAAATAACAAGCCATCAAAATTGATTAATTCAACCCCAACAGATTTTTCAGTAGCCCGAGACTTTGTCTTTACACAGTTTGGACACATGTTTGAATGCCATTAAAGCTTTAGCAACTACATTTTATTCCTCTGTTCATTGTCTGAATCAGTGATAAATTCTTAAACTTCTGAAGCTTAAAAAAATATCACTCAGACTGCAGATATTTGTGATATTTCCACAGCGTTTTTGTCAACAGCTGGAATGTTAACACTTAATGTGGGACCGGTCCAGATTGACATGAGGCAAAGTGCGCCAAGGCTGCACAATAACTTTAAGTGCTCCAGGAGAAAAAAGAAGAAGTGCAGGGAAAACACCGCAGTACTCGATTACACGAAGGACATGGTTTTGTAACCCGAGTCCTCTGACTGCATTACTCAGGCATCATGGATGGTGGGCTGAACTCACCACAGCTCACAGTCCCATCAGGTCCTGTGAGCTGTCACACTTTTGATGTATATTTGATGCATCTAATCAGAAAAGACAGATCAAGGGCTGAATATAAAAATGCTGAAACAAAAAAAATTCCCATCATTTTGATGCATCACATGAAGAGCACCAAAAGTAAAGAGATGACATTTTTAGAACCGTCAAAGAAATATGCAAATTTACAAACTAGAGCAGATGCATTTGATGTGCACTGAAGAAAAATAGCTACTAAATTAGTAAAAAAAAAAAAAAAAACCTCACATTGTGAAGTAAAACAACAATAAAACAGAGTTTAATGGGGTTTACATGCCTGATCTCTCTAGCGGTAACCCTTTTATTCAGAGGAGCACTTGTGACTGAAGTGTTTGAACCCCCAGACTCTGGGGTTGGGCCGGGGAGGGGGCACCGCTCTCCCCCCTGGAACAATGACCACCAAGGGTCTCTTGAGAAAAGCACTGAGCCATCAGCTCAGTGGCCAGCAGCGCAGAGCTGTGTTTGTCCTGGGGAGAACCCAGACCCAAATTTGCTTAAATATGTGTGAATATGAAGTGGAGTGTTGAAATCAAAACAAACATTTGCCCCTCATAGTGATGTGGCTCCCGTGTTGGGGACACAGTTATTTAAATCATCATCAGCCTGTATTGTGTTGTGCTGTATTTTTTTGAGGGGGGTATTTAGAGGCTTTGACAGTGGTGAGAACTGAAATATTACTGAAGTCTGTATTACGCAGACATGGGCTACGACCACAACCAGTTTATTTTCCCCAAAATGACTGTCATTTACTTACACAAACGAATGAGAAATAATAGTCCTGTGGAAAAAAAAAATATTAAGATATTTTGAAATGGTGAAGAAAGTGTATTCTTGGTTGTGGCTGAGTTGCATTTGAATAAGTGTCTACCCTGTTTCAACAGGTCTTCTTGGTATTATACATGGAGGTCTCCTTGATCCCTCCCAGAGGGCTTCCAACCTGTGGACCACCCAAAAGCTGCAGTCCCAAACAACGACTCGCCCCTCATTCATCCTTTTGTGATTTCCCAGTGTCGTGGAATGACTGGCAACTTTGTCTTATTCCTACCATCTCAGTGACTCTGCTGCAGCCGACATTGTTACGTGCGAGCCATTTATTGAGGCTGTTAAATCTGGCATGAATGCTTTGTATAAGGGTGTTTATCAGCTATAATTGACACTCAGTATTGATGCAATTTCTTCCAAATGCTGCCATTTCTGGGAAACATTCGTTAAAAACAACTGAACTTCTGAAAATCCTTCAAAACTTAACTCATTCCTCAAAATGCACAACTTTCTGTTCATCCCGTCAGAGAAGAAGCACAAGACAAGCTCGCACAATGCAGTTTTGTTTTCAAAGAAAAAGACAAGTACTTGTCAACAGGGTCTATATCAGACTCGGTTAATATAAACTGTAAGATAGAAAAGACAAAGGCGATATATTCTTATTCTTGGCAGGCTTTTTAAGTGGGAGGAACTGTTGTGATCAGTCTCGCTTCACCGAACTTTCATAGTCGGGCCCTGTGTCCCCTGCTGTCTGCCATTTCCTCTCGCCATGTAACGTCTTATCTGCCGTGTCTGCGAGGTCACTGCTTATCTGATTGACAGAGCTTTGACTCCACGCAATATCCAAATAACCTTAGGGCCTGAGGCGCAGGAGGATCACAGCATGGCACAATCCACCAGGCAGGAGAGAGGGAGACAGAGAGAGACAGAGAGAGAGAGCGAATGAATGAGGAGGCAAAAGAGCCAAAGTGAAGGGAGAGGATCATGATGAGTCGGACCCTTTCATTTATTGTCATAACAGGGTGTCAAAATCTTGAAAAAAGGTCCCCTATTTGATTTGGAGTGCCTACAAATCTGACAGATATTTCTTATCCCTCACCCTTGTTTGAGATGATTACTCTATCTGAGGTCTTAAACACCTGCCGGGACGGCAAAGAATGTGGGGCTTGTTTTGTTTGTCAGTGGATAAATTTAACACAAATGAACAAAAGGAAAAAGAAAAGAAAAAAAAAGGAATTTTGGCATTTTTTAACTTGCTTTTGAGTCCGATTTTAATTACAACTCTGCTTAATTACATGCTTTTTATGTAAACAGTGAAAACACACAAAACTGATAAAGACCCCATTTACCTCTGTCCTGGAAACCCGGTGCAAAAAGTACTCTGCAACAGGAATCTATATTCTGCCATGCCAAAAAGGAGGCCCCATCCATCCTTCCTCCAGCTCTCTCTCTCTCTCTCTCTCTCTCTCTCTCTCTCTCTCTCTCTCTCTCTCTCTCTCTCTCTCTCTCTCTCTCTCTCTCTCTCTCTCTCTCTCTCTCTCCCTCTCCCTCTCTCTCTCCCTCTCCCTCTCTCTCTCAGAGCAATCAGAGCATGCAGGGGTGGGCTGCAGCTTTTGTCTTCTTTGCTCCAGCAATTGGCCACCAAGTGGCAAGCTAATGACGAGAGCCCTCTTGGAAAAGCTCCAGAGCAGTACAGCTTGTGCTGCTTGATGGGCAGGCATAATGAATGATGTAGGGCAAGCCCTCAGGCCTCCCCCCCTGCCCCGGACTAGCATTCAAAAATCACAGTCGGAATTACTTCAAATACTGTGAGTATGCGCAGGATTTTTGCCGAAACGATGAAAGGTGCATCTGCGCAAAAAAGACATTTAAACATTTGGTTGTTAAATTAGTGCAGAGAAATCACAAACCAGATTTAAAAAAAAAAAGTTTTTTTTGTGTGTATTAGTTAATTTTGTACAGGAAAATGCCTATTGTTAATATTTAATGTGTAAATAAGACCAAGTAATAATAAAATATCATCTTTTGTCTTTCAATAGATCACTAATATATACTGTTTCATTACTATCTGGTACTAAAACTTCCTTTAAAATGAGTAATAGTAATTCATTAAAAAATAATAAAAATAGTTAAAAAAGTTAGTGTCTGCAACAAGAAAAATAAGCTGAGAAAGGGAGTAAAATAATGACATTTTATCTTGTGTACACACAAGCTGTAAAATGAGGCAAAAGTAACATTCAGAATAATTAAAAACAAGCAAAAAACATAAAAATGCACATGTAATGCAGATCAGATAGTAAAATAGATGCAGCAATAGCATTCGGGTCCAATAAAAATCAAGCGTGCACTGTTCAGGCATGCAAAGCAATGGCCAAAGAATATTTAAAAGCAACCAAGATAAGACAACAGAATGTCTGTGGAGTAGAGGATATGCATTATCTTTCATCACGTATCATCTTTGCAAATACTGTCCTGCAGAGTTTACCTGAGCCAAGTTGACGCAGTAGATGTTTTTTGTAACAATGTTACAACAATTAGCTTTTTTTATTTTTGCTTTTGATGCATTAGTTTGTTGCATCTCACAATTCTGCTTTTTGGTGCAGTCTTTGCTCAGCTATACTTTTGATCACTATCGTGTTTTCAACACCAGCTGTTGTTTCATGCTTCTCTTACACTGGTGTAAACAAACGCTGCCTCTATTTTAGCCATGTCAAAGTGCTTTGAAAGCTCCCGTACTCAGTTGAAACACGCTAGAAGCTAACTAATGAATGACACAACTAGAAAATGCTGAGATAAGATTAGTTTGCCAATAAGAACAAGTTAGCTTGGCAGTGTCAGAGGAAAAGAAAGCCCCATATTAAATCTTATTAATGTGGCACAATAGAGCTTTGTCTGTCATCTATTGAATTTCCATTACTAGTGTGTGTGCACAGGCTTGTGTGGCATGCACACACAAACTGCAGTGAGCCGTGATAACTTTAAAGTAACCATGTTATTTCAGGATTAGCCTTTGCTTCTTCTCCGCAAACAGCATGAAACCTCGGCCCATTTCATTTTGAAATAATAAAAAAATGATAAACACAATTCTAGGAGAAGAAAACGCAGGAAAGTGAACTAAATGTGATTTATACAGTCATAAAAAAATGAATTATTAGTAACTCCTCTTAGTGTGTGTGTTTTGTAAAAACATAAAAATCATCTGATTGTAAAGGTAGTAGTATTATCCAAATACAACTTCAGATGAATAATATATTTTTAGGGGTTATTCTTTATTTAACAAATGAAAGCGAAAAGAGAGAGAGATGTAACCAGTACTAAGTACCCCCAGGATTTAAAAGCACGTTGAGTCGGCTTTAGCGACAATAACTTAAAGTTAGTTGCTGTATGATTTTATTATTCTCTGCACCATTCTTGTGGAATTTGGGAATTTTCTTTGCAATGATTTCTTTGAACTTTCTGGGTATTTCCACCTGTACAGCTCTAATGACACCACAGCAAAGTATCAAATGGATTGAGGTCTTAACTATGACTAGATCTTTGGCAGAAAAAATAAAACTATCAATATTTTGTACTCTGTTGTAGATCTTTAGCTTCAGATGATTTCCTTCTTTGCTCCAATTTCAAATAAGCTTTGGCCATTTGACAGACAGTGGCTGCAAAATATCCTTGTGGAAAGGACACTAAATCTAAAAGTGCTTGTTAAATAAAATATCACAATATTTTAAGGTGTATTGATTAATTTATTATGTATTTTAATTTTAATTTTAGGTCATTAATATCATGATAATCTCTATCCCAAGATGATTTGGTTTTAATTTAATGTTATTTGATTCTATAAACACAGTCTGACCTCCTCAAGCTTTTATTTTGGTACTGCCGGTTACCGGCAGTGGGAACTTGCATATTAGCTTAATATTTATTTTCACCCAAAAAAATTTGGTTTAAATTTAAACTAAACATGAAGATTTAAGTTTTATATTTATATTTAACATTTATATTTAGATTTGCATTTATCATTCAACATTTAACACTTAACACATATAGATTTAACAATTTAATACATTTTTCAGTTAACAAATATTGTTACAGATTTATTAAAAAATGGCTTTAAAACATTGAAACCCCTTTTTTTTATTTAAATGTTGTTTGAAACTAAATGTGACAACATGTTGCAGTTCATTTTCAGTGTGACCCAATTTACAAACGCCACCCCAGACCAAAAGAAAAAAGAAAAAAAAACGGACCCTTTATCACTTTCCCTGTCTATCTTGAACAAATAAGATGATTTCTTACTTGTATCCCAAAGCCACACACTCATAATAAAAAGCAAATTGTGTTAATTATGGCTAAGGGCATGTTATGTAACAGAGGACAGCTTTTGTGAAGACTTCTGATTTTCCAAATCGTTCATCTCTCACGTGATGTGATTGAAATGTTACAATGGTAGTTGAGACCATTCATGCAGGATTCCCAACCGCCTCTCCCAATGTTGATCTTTCTTTGAAATTTAAGACCCACAAAGCTCTTAGACACACTTGTTCCTCTTGTCTTCTACTGTATCTGCTGTATGCAGGGAGGTGAATGCACACTTATCACACAAGCATCTTATCTTCATGGGCATTTAAGAGAATACGGGTGAAGGGATAACAAGCTCAGCAGAGAGGAAGCGTCGTCTAAATCCGAAAGGATGCAGGTTGGGCAAGTGCCATCATTACAAGCACTCTACATCAGGCTTGGACTGATATATTGAGTTTTGTCAGTATTGTATCTTGAAACTACTTATAACACTACGGATCTATCACCCATCTCACATCATTGCCTTTGACGTTTTATTCCAAAATATAACACAAACAAACTTACAACTTTCTATCAACATATAACATACTGGGGTGGGAATTTACCATTCCTAAGGTAAAACCTAAGCGAGGGGAACTATAAAGCATGATTAAATGCATCTATGTAGCCTATGTATAAGCCTTATGTCCTCGTTGGCTTTCGTGATCAACCGTTGTCTTTTGTGTCACGCTGTAATTACATCACCAAGTATCACGTGGTGGTGCAGCTCCTTCTCTACACCGCTTGCAGTGCTAAACTTTGTCTTTTATTTCCTTAATGGAGCACACAAAGCATATCTTATGTGAGTTTGGGATATTCTCTGTTGAGTTTGCATGTTCTCCCCGTATTTGAGTGAGTTCCCTCCGGGTACTCCGGCTTCCTCCGACAGTCCAAAAACATGCATACAAGGTTAGTTGATGTTTCAAAATCGCCCCATAGGTGTGAGTGTAAGTATGTCTGGTTGTCTGAGGCCCTGCAAAAACGGTGGCGTTTTCATGCGTTTTGGCCGTTCGTTTACACGAAAACGAAGCTCAAAGTCACCAAAAACGATAATTTCTAAAAACTCCGGCCAAAGTGGAGACTTTCAAAAAATCTGTTTTCACGTTTGCTTGTAAACGGAGGGAAACGGAGATTTAGGCTTCAGAACGTCACATTATGCAAAAGAAACGTCACCAGCATGTGTGCGACCTGTGTTTACAATTTGTTTGGCCACTGTCAATATTTTCTTGTATTTTACCTGTTTTATATTCTAAAGTCACACTTAAAAGTAACTCCACTTCTCTGTCACTCCAAATGAAAGACTCTCGTTCTGTCTTGGAAGTAACTGGCAGTCAAGGTTGATTTATGGTTCCACGTTACACCAACGCAGAGCCTACGGCGTAGGGTACGCGGCGACGCGCACCGTACGTAGGCTACGCCATCGATTTCACGTGGAACCATATTATTCAGGCTTCACATGTGTCATTTGTTGACGTTTTTTTCCAGGATTCCGATTGGCTAGCATGACTTTATGCTTCTCGTTACACTGCCCCCTGCAGGTTTGGCTGCTCATAGCACCCTTAACGGCGTATTTATGCAGGTTCGTGTAAACGAGGGTATTTTTCAAAACGTAGAGGGGGAAATATCCGTTTTTGTAAATACCCGGCTATGTGTGAACATGGCCTGAGTATCTATGTGGCCCTGTCACAGACTGGCGACCTGTCCAGGGTGCACCCCTGCCTCTCGCCCATAATGAGCTGGGAGAGGCTCCAGAAGACCCCATGACCCTGCAAAGGATAAAGCAGGTATAGATAATGGATGGATGGATGGATTACCAAGCAGGGCAATCTCACTTGTTGTGTTCCTTATCAACCGGACCCGTAGTAACATTGCTAGAGAGGTGCACATCAGGCTAAGGTGGAGGTTATGATGTAGGGTACAACTGGTTCAATTACACCGTCAGTTCCAAATAAAAGTATGTACCATCCTTAACCAAGCTGACCTTTTGTACAGCCCTTTGAGCCGTTGTGTCTCCTTTTCAGTGTTGGACCCCATTAGGATCCAATGGCCGCCGGCAGTGATGTATTGAATCTCGCAAACGCTAATGCTACCCTAAAGCAGGTGGGACAATCAAACTAAAAATGACGAGTTCAGTGTAGCAGGAGGTTAGATGGCGGCTTATTTTCTGTTTGTTGAGTGTACAAATACAGCAATGGTGGCAATGAGAATAGTCTGAAGAGGACATTGAGAGGGCTGAGTGTCATCACTTGTTTACTGCATATTCAGTCAACACAGAGTCAACACTACACCGCAACCAGCCGTTTTTACAGTTTTTGTTCTGAAATACCCACCCAAAGCCAGACTTCTACGTGACTGAGTCAGTAGGCAGGTTTCCATTCGCAGGGGTCCAGGGTCAGTATACTGGACCTTGAAAGCTGAGGTATGTCTTGATTATCAGGAATGGTTCTGCAAAGCTTCTGTGTAGGGATGGTTTGACTCTGTATGACTGTGTAGGCCGCAGGCAGAACACAACATTGTTCCACTGTCTAATTGTCTGCTTTGGTGTTGATCGTCTTTTCTGATTTATCAGCATCGTTGCAGTGCGTGCAAACAGCAAACAGAAACACAGGAATCATCAGTTCCTTCAATGGCGATCACATAATTTTCCTTATTTATTGCTGGCTGGCGAACAGTAGCACTCGTGCACAACTGCCACCACGTGCCATGGAGTGGTAGTTTTACTAAGTCTGTTGCTGTAAATGGAGAGACAATGGCTGAAAGGTCTGAGGAGGACGTTGGCCCTGTTAAAGCTCCATTGTCTCAACCTCACAGAAGTTCCTGACAATCCTCATTTCAGGATAGTTTCCAGTAATGGATACATGCGGCAATCGTTGAAGTGTAACTCAGATCCCTGCTATAGGGATCCTGGCTTATGACAATTGTAAGAATGAGACACTGTTTAATTGCTTACTTTTGGTTGTCAGTCTCTCAGTATGATCTCAAAGTGGTATTTTCAGACATTGTTATACTTATAAAGGCTTTATTTAAAAGCAAGGACACACCACGTTTTCAAAGGCTGCTAAATGGAGAATGAGCATGTTTTCTTTCCGGGTCTGGACTAAATAAACTATGGTAGTGCAGAAGTTGGAACTATCAGCTTTGTCACACATGTTGTGAATAAACAGAGAAGTGCTTGAAAATTGGAAACAAAACGTCGAAAAATGAGGCGCAAGGAAAACTTGTAGCCTTCGTCACACATGAGACACATGAAGAGATGTTTTCCATTTGTATTCTTTCCTGTCAGCGAGAATTAGCCATATTTACGCTGTACAAGTGGAAACAGCTGATAACTCAATCTGATCAATTGTGTTGCAAGCGAGATGAATGCTGCATCTGATCTTATTCTTAAAACCTGTTTTCAGCTTCCCTCAAGCAAATCCAGTTCTTTTTTTTAAAGAAAAAAGTCAAAAGCCACTTCATGAAAAAGTAATAACTTTTCTGCTTCCATCAACCTTTTCGAATACAGAATAGATTTAATTCCACACGTTGAATTAAACTTTACTTAACTGTTTTCTAAAGGTCGCCTTATTTATATTGCAATCAGTTTCTACAAGTCTGGAGGAAAAAAAAGACTTGATAAGAGATAAATGATGGACGATGTCCAACCAAAGTCCCAAGATTGAGTTTATCAGAGATGTTGCACTCACATGATCGGGATCAGGATGTCCCAACATCATTGAAAAATTGGTATCTAGCAGCAACTGGAGGTGAGGAAAACATGTTACAAGAATATTAGTTATGCGTAGTTTATGAATGATTTTAACGTCACTGTAGAACTTCTTCGTGCTACTTTATTGGTCAAATATCAGCTCAGAAAACACTGTAACTCTGTTGATTTTAAAACATGGTGGCCTTATCGTAGCAGCTTGCAACATTCAGATGAACCCACATCAAAGCCTTTACTCTGCACCAAGATACCCCAGAGAATGTGTGTGTCCGCGTACATGTGTATATATGCGAGATAATGCCAATCCTTTGATTCCCAAGAGCGATTTGGTTCAAGCTTTCTGGCGTGATATTTCCTTTTTGGCCTCCTGTAAAGAACTTTGATGAGGACGTAGAAAAGAAGACCCTTATTGCCTGCACTCACTGTGTCAATAATGGAATTGTTTTGGAGACTTCACCCTCGTCTCATCTTCTTCTCTTCCAGTCATGCAGGCAGTCTTTCATCTTCCTTTGCTATCTTCTTCCGTAGCATGCCACTGCTGAGATCGCCAACCCGCCGGGCCACCACCTTTTGCTGCTGGAGGAAGCGGTTTATCTGCAAGATTCGTCTTGATGACGCTTAGTGTTCACTCTCACTGACACACACAGGATGAGATGCTGACTTTCGTGTTAACACACCACATTTATGACACGCATATGTGGGCAGCCACCAGTGGTGAGGATAGGTCTTCCTCCAACCGAAAAAAGTTGGCACATCTATCCAAACCCCTACCATGTGATGAAGTGTAATTCATGGCTTGTGAATGATATCAGTGTTACTGGAAGAACACCACAGAACCCCCACGTCGCTTCCTATGGTTATTAGGGTGTGGTTGTAGCAGTACACCACATGTACACTACCAAAAACAATGAGGCCAAGGGTTTATTGAGTCTGTATGTGCAACAAGAATTTAAAATCAATATTGACCCATCTATTACCAACTGGTTGGGCATTAGATTACTTCAGTGTTCCTATCGGCAGCGTGAAGTTTTAATGACCTGGGCCAGTTTAACACATGTTTGCAGCTGCAGACACTTGGTACTGGGCATTCTTTCAAGCACAGACAGCCGATCCATTGTCACTCCCAAGTTGTCAAATAGCAAAGCTTCATCTAAGCTGTGTTGGTTTTGGATGCACGCCCCCCCTCTTGAACTGGTATCGCACAGTAACAATTAGGGAAAATATTTTGCAGAGCTTCATGTCGTAAAGTGCATTTTATTGTATGTTTGAATGCCAAACCATAATATTTTCTGAAATGTAATCATTTATCTTAAGTGCCTAACACTTTAAATGTGTAATGAAGAAGAGTATCTTCTTTTATTTCCCTTTTAATTCAGGCTATCTGAAATTGAAATAGAAATAAAAACATCAGTGACCACATTAGACTTAAAAATGAATCTTATGCTTGGAGACATGAGTCTACCCCCTTCGTTTGCTCTGAACTTCTTATGCGATCTATTTCTGTCTTCTTCTTTTTTGTTTTTGCTTTGTTAAACGCTGGAAATATGCAGCAATAGAGCTGTTCCCTGTGTGTTGGAAAATGCACTAGAAGTAAGCGTTTAAAAGTCATAGGGCCACCCCTCGCGTTGAAAACTCTTAACCAAGCAGGCGTCAGTTAGCCCATGTGATGATTTGAGAACATGTAGGAGCAGCAGATGATGGAAATTGAAGTATTTTAGAGAGAAAAAAAACAGTAAAGTACAGTATGCTCAGCTCAGTTTAGTGTAGGTTTGTGTGGGCTCTCAGGCCAAAACCCACTTGCTTTTTCCTATCGTATGACATGCTTCAGCGGTTGTTCAGCACAATTTGTACCTAAATTCATGTTTGCATGGTAATGCAAAGCTGTAGGACAGATGCCATGAAGGGGCATACCGCGCTGAAGACAGGGGGATAGAGACAGGCTGCCTCACGCAGTCAAAACACCACGCAGATACATTGCGTGGTTTTAGTCATCACGTTGCAGTTAAAACACGACTGTCATGAATGAATCATGGTGATATCTTTTCATCATAGCTCCAAACTGACTGCCCCACATCGAACTGTGTGAGCGCTCAAAGGCTAGAAACAAGGAAGCATGACTTCCTTTTCTTTTAATCTTTAATCTTCACCGTCAATCCAGGAAAAATCATTGACTTTAATGCTGCAACTTTAAATAGAGGAGGAGGAGTTAGATTTCACTGATCATACATCTACAATTCAGTCCTGAATCTCCTACCCACGCCTTGGTAAGAGATTCACCTTGATTCATGTGACAAAAATCAAGCAAACATCAACGACAGACAGAAGTGCGGGGAGGATCAATGATTTGCATATGACTTCAACAATTTATTAGATCAAAACTCCACACCAGTGAGTTAGAACTGAGGTTGGCTTCTGGATGAAGGCTGAAACATCTTCAAGAAAGAAAAGAAAGTCCAGTTGCCCTTGTTTCAAGCCTTTGAGAGTTACAATGACCTAGATCAGTGTCTCCCAACCTGGGGCCCGGGCCCCCCCTGGGGGGGCACCAGAGATCTCTGGGGGGGGGGGGGGGCGCGAAACTTTGTCTGCTTTGAGGATATGCAGTTGTAGAAATTATATTTGCACATGTTAAATAAATAAAAAATCATAATAACACACCTAATGGAATACAGTAATCCAAGTCTGTATAAACCCACTTAGAAATATTTTGGTCATTTTAAAGTTATTTATCTGGATAAAAACGTATTATTATATCATTATTCAACATTTAATCATACTACTACTCCGACAGGTTGTTAAAGGAAAAATGTAAAAAAAATTTGCTCTCATATTAAAAGACACATTTTTCAGAAATATTTTTATGTCTTTGCAATTATTTTTTGTGACACAAAATGAAGGTGAGAAAAACAAAGTGATATGTATACAGGGTAAACCAAAGATAAATGTATAAAAAAAACATAATTCATGTTCCTTTTTTCAATTAAAGGTTTGTAATGAATAATTTTACGGGTCGGGGGGGCCTGGCTGGTCTTAGACACAAGTAGGGGGGGCTCCATGGGAAAAAAGGTTGGGAACCACTGACCTAGATGACTCCAAAGAGTCCAAAGCCAGAATAATGTGAGAATTTTATCCATCTCAGAGGTCTCGGCTTCTACGGATCGCCTCGTTTTGTTATCAATAAATCTCCCCCAGGTCCCACCATCCCACGTTAGCGTCTTTTCAGAGCAAACCTGTGTTTAAGTCTACCCTCAGAGGTGAGTTATCGATGGGGCCAGCTTGACACCCGACCTCATGTCACTTAATGTCAAAAGGACAGGTGACAAGCTAAATTGGCGTAATTAAACATGGGGTATTTGGCAATGTAAAAGGGGCTTAAGATTGCGGAGGTTTAGTCGTTGTCAAGTCTGCACATTCTTGATGTCATACCCAAGATTAAGCAGAAGCAGATTGTACAGGGTGACATGTAATGGTCTTATATTACTGTAGAAATCAAGCAGTGTTTTGGAGCCTTTGTCCAGAGATCAAGGGTTCTATCGGTGTCATAGTCTTTTAAACACCAATCAATAAAATCTTTCACCTGCATAAAGTGATACCTTAGTTCTGACCATTGTGTAAAAAAAAAAAAAAAGAAAAAAAGAAGATGAGCAAAGAACCTAATTTCTTCCAAAATGTAGAAATTATTGGTGTGTTTACATCATTTTTAAAGTTTAGTTGTTTTCGAAGAAAGCAGCTGCTTGGAGCAATTACAAGGAATCAGAGACGGCAGAGGTGCAAGATCAAAGGAGGGCATTCTTCTGTAATCCCGGGGTATTGCAAAACTTTTGTAATCTACCGATTGCGTTCCACGGCTGTTTGACATCTATTTACTGTATGAAAGAGAATGGTGCCATCAATTATAGACCTGCTAGTGCCATTGTTTACTTTTGCTGAGCCCTGAGTGCCAGGGACCACTTTGTGAGATATAGATTTCCCCTCTCCCCTGTTTACTCTCTGCAGTCAAAGGTGTGCAGTCTTGCTTGCCCTTGGCTTTGGGTTGGGGGTTGGCGAGCTGCTTTCTGGTCTGCGGTGTAAGCTCAGAGATTAACAGGGATAGAGTTTTGGCGGCTCACAAGGTTTTGCTTGTTTGTTCAGTGTTGAGATGTGGAAACGGACATGTTCGTGTCTATCAACTGGCTGCAGGGGCTGCACGAGGGACTGCATGGTTTGCAGTGCAACCTGCATTTAAGTACAATTGTCACTTATTATTGAGTATGATTCTTACATTTGACTCATTCTGCAGAAATATCCTGATATTTTTTATTTAATCTTTATCTATCCAAGAAAGAATCCATTGAGATTAGAAAATCTCTTTTACAAGGACGTCCTGACCAAAGTGCAAAACAAGCCAACATGTTCACAAGTGCAACAATGCACCAAGTTACTGACATTTACCAGAAAAATAAAACAGTAATATATATATATCAAACCATTACAACATTTAAAACATTTTCCGGTTCCAGACAATTACTATTTATAAGTACAGTTAGGGAATAAAACCTCTTTCAACTTATTTCTAAAAGAGATAAGGGGGTAAGAGAATCCAGCTTCAACTTGAGCTGCGGATCGTTCCAAGACCACGTAAAGTGTTCGTTCTGTGTTCGTAAAAGGCACTTTAAACCGCAGCCAGCTAATCGCTCTGAGACTGTAGGAGTTCTGAACTGCAATGAACTTGGTGTACATGTACAATGGCAATTAAATTATATTGCTTCTGGTCAACTGTGTTTAATTTATTTGTTATGTTTGGAAGGTCAAAATCATCTCTTAAAACATGTTTTTTTCTTTAAATCAATGCTTACACAACACACACAAAAACAAAGACATTAAAGCTTTCCCCCTAGTTTGGATACCTTTTAATAACATTGAAAAGAAGTGTGTGAATGAGATGGTCCCAGGTGGAACGGTGAGGCTACAGGAAGCAGAGATTTTAAAAAAGTGGTGGATTTTAAGTACTTAGGGTCAACAGTCCAGACTAAGAGTTTGGAAAAGAGGTGAAGAAGACATCGGTGGAGGAAAGTGTCAGGGTTGACGTGTCACAAAAGACTATCAGCAAGAATGAAAGGAAAGGTGTACAAGACAGTGGCTTAGAGAGCGTGACACTGAGGACAGGAAGTCGGAAGTACCTGAGGTTAAAATGTTACGGTTCTCTTTGGGAGTGACGACGATGGATTAGGAATGAGTTCATCAGAAGGAGAGCACTTGTTGGATGTGTTAGGAAGAAAGTTAGAGAGGCTAGACTGAGATGGTTTGGAGACAGGAAGGATGGTGAATGTGCTGTAAGGAGAAAGATGATGAGGTAATAACTGCCAAGAGGGAGACCTAGAGGAAGACCAAAGATTAAATCTATGGATGTACTGAAAGGGGACATGAAGGTGTGACAGAAGAGGATGCAAAGGGTAGGGTGAGACGGATGATTCACTGCAGTGACGCCTGAAGGGAACAGCCAAAAGGAAAAGAAGAACAAGAAGAAAGACAAAAGAGCTCTTGAGTGTAAGCCTCTACCCCATCCTCATCCTGTGGCAGGGCATTCGGGTCATCAGTGACTTCAAGCCCACCAACCTCTCTCCCCCCTCCTCTGACACATCCTTCCTCAACGAGCTGAACAAGTTCTACGCTCATTTTGAGAATCATAACCATGCACCAGCAATAAGGGCAGAACTGACTGCCAACCACCCGCCACTAACACTCCCCCCCACTGATGTTGAAGCAGTGCTGAGCCGGACCAACGCACACAAAGCTGCAGGCCCTGATGGCATCCCTGGACGTGTGCTCAGAGCATGTGCTGGGGAGTCCTGACGGACTTATTCAACCTGTCCCTGGCCCGTGCTGTTGTTCCGACCTGCTTCAAATCCACCACCATTGTGCTGGTACCGAAGAGCTCCACACCAGCGTGTCTCAACGACTACCGCCTAGTGGCCCTCACTCCCATCATCTGTAACTCACCCCCATCATCTCTAAGTCACCCCCATCATCTCTAAGTGCCTAGAGCAGCTGGTCCTGGCACACCTCAAATCCTACCTGCCCCCCACCCTGGATCCCCACCAATTTTTGCCTACCGCAAGAATAGGAGCACAGAGAATGCAGTCTCCACAGCGCTGCAGTGTGTCCTCTCACACCTGGACAACAACAACACTTATGCTAGAATGCTGTTCATAGACTTCAGTTCAGCATTCAACACTGTCATCCCGTCAAAGTTAGTAGTCAAACTTGCGGACCTGGGCATCACAGCTCTCATTTGCAACTGGCTACTGGACTTTCTGACCAACAGGCTACAACATGTCAGATGTTAGACCACCACTGCTCCTCCACAGTCACCATCAACACTGGCATACCACAAGGTTGCGTGTTGAGTCCTCTACTCCCTCTTCACCCATGACTGCACTGTACATGGCTCCAACGCCATCATCAAGTTTGCGGACGACACCACCGAGATTTGCCTCATCAGGAACAATGATGAGTCGGCCTACAGGGAGGAGCTGGATCACCTGGCTGCGTGGTGCGGGGACAATAACCTGAGGCTCAATACCTCAAAAACTAAAGAACTCATTGTGGACTTGTGACCAGCTTCAAATTCCTGGGGATCCACATTTCACAGGACCTCTCCTGGACAACAAACTGCTCCAACCTGGTCAAGAAGGCTCACCAGCGCCTCGTCTTCTTGAGGACTCTGAGGAAACACCACCTCTCTTCAGACGTGCTGGTGAACTTCTACCGCTGCACCATCGAGAGCATCCAACTGTATCACAGTCTGGTGCGGGATCTGCTCCAGCGCTGACCGGAAGGCACAGCAGAGGGTGGTGAAAACCGCCCAGCGCATCGCCGGACCTTCACTTCCTGCCATGAACACTATCCACAGGAAGCGTGGTCTCAGGAGAGCAACCAACATTATCAAGGACTCCTACCACCCAGCACACAGGCTGTTTGCCCTCCTGCCCTCTGGGAGACGCTACAGGAGTCTCCGTACACGAACCATCAGGTTCAGGAACAGCTTCTTCCCCACAGCTGTCTCCCTGCTGAACTCTGCCCCCCCAGGCCCCCATCCCTTTCACTCACACACACCAACCCCCTATCCCTCCACCCTCCAGGAAGTGCATGGGGCTAGTACCCACTAAGTCTTTGCACTATTCTGTACAACTGTACATAATATAATTGCACTGGACTTTTTACCAACTACCTCCTCCTGTATGTACATACATATATATATATATATATATATATATATATATATATATATATATATATATATATATATATATATATATATATATATATATATATATATGTGTGTGTGTGTATACATGTGTAAGCACGTCTGGTTAGATGCTAACTGCATTTCGTTGCCCTGTACTTTTGACATGTGCAATGACAATAAAGTTGAATCTGAATCTATAATCTATCCTAGAACTTGCCGACACTGATGCCTCTTGATCGTTATCCATCTGCAGCGGTTTTCCTTCCAAGTTGGACCTGGCAGAGCCTCCACATAGCTTTGCGGTCCAGAATACCTAAACCATATTGGCGCATCATGCTATCTACCTATTTCAAGCCCAAATCCATGCTGTACTCCAAAAGACCACCTTTAATCCAGACACCAGCGAGTAAATATTGTTCCGCTCAATTTTGACACCCAGCATAGGGATTGGTGACGTCATTAAATTTTGACCATCATAATGCGTTTTCAATGTGATTTGGCCAAAAACAAACCAGTCTCCAGTTCAGCTTTCACATCAGCATCATTCAAAACCTTTTTCTGTAAACTTGTGGACATTTTTATTTGACATTTCAGTGCCACTAACTGGCATTGTTCTTGGATAAAAGGACAGATGAGCAACAGGACAGAGGTACTTCAGATCTTAGCTGGTTAGCCAATGCCTCTGTAGCCCCACCCCTGGGGCCGGTGTTTTCAATAGGAGGGAGGACTTAAGAGAGAGATTCTCTGTACAACATGGGTCAAGGCAGCACTTTTGTGTAAAGGTCATAAAGACAAACACGCTATTTTGGGGGACTGATAAAAATCCTTTTTAATCATCCTTAATCAACTAAACTTAAATCAAACAGGATACCAGCTTAATCAAAGTCCCTAATCAGTGCTTCCCCGGTGAGAACTTTGATAATATTTCAAAGCCGGCCTTTGCCACATCATCAGTAGGTGGTCTAATCATCTCAGCTCCTCACTCAGACTCATCCTCACTGACATTTTTTCCTAACCGTTTGAGAATTTTAATTTCCTCTGTGACATACACACGAGCCATACAAATCCCACATATGTGGTTCTGCCGTCCCGAGAAGACAAATCAGAAAGGCCTCAGGGCTCGGCCTGCCCGACCAAAGGGATGAGGTCATCCGGCAGAGCCGCATTTTCCCTCAAATTGCACCTCTGATCAGTGTGGTGTTTCCTGCAACAATTACACTGACCCAAGTCCTCATTAGCAATAGTGTGGAGGAGGGGGGAAAAAAAGGACATAGACCACTTGGTTTGTGAGGAGGATGATGTCTTGCTTTATTTTTCTAGCCATCATTTCCATCTCCATTCATGTCTTGAGGCCTTTTCTCAACATCGTCTTTTGATTAGAGAAATTTGGCTTCGTGTGCTGGAAGTCTGCCGATGAGAGTGGATGGTTGAGGTGAAGGTCAAGTCCTTCACAAGATGTCAGTCAGAGTTTTTTGATAAAAGGAGACATTGATTCCAGGAGATAGCTGCCATTTAAAAAGATCACTTGAAATTAGTCGTCTATTTATAAACATGAAAGTAAAAGCTTTTGGAATATTTAAATTGTTATTGCTATTTTGGGACTCAAATCACTGAAATGTGCTACAAAGGGTTCATATTTCTAAGGTTCTCTCTCTGTCTCTCTTTCTCTTACACACACACACTCAAACACGAGAGTATATGCTTGCATCTTCAGAAACAAGACATCAGCATGCCGTTTTCACTCATCCAGTGAAGTTTTTTTTCTCCACATTTACTTGATGGATCGACACGTTTGAACTGACCAAACTACGACAACTCAATGTATTATTTGCTCAATTATTGAGTCAAGGTTTTAATTTGACAAATACCTGCAAAGTATCAATGGTGTCATCTCACTCATGTCCTGATTAAAGCAATATACGGGTTATGAGGTGAGTGTGAGGTGATTTAAGATGGTGAGTTTGGCAGTGTAGGAAGTTGATTCATCCCCAGACCGTTCGGGCCCTCCATGAAAGTTGGAAACTGTTGTAATTCATTCACGGCGCTTCAGGCCAAACGGCTCCCACTTGAGTCAGCATGATCTACGAGTGTCCGTGAGTCCCACACACTTGTAAATGTACACTACACTAATTGGCGGAGAAGCCGAGGAAGGGTTTAAATCATGAGATTTATCACATGCCTATTTTAAATGAGATGGGAGAAAGAGGAGTCCAAGATTATGATATGACTCGTCTCAATTTTTTACTTTCAAATCTGCTTGTCTGCTAGGCTTTGTTCTTGCTTAGATAGTTGCACCTTACCGTTTACTTTGTCCGATCAGAATTCAGTTTCATTATTTCATTCATTATTTATTTTCTTTGTTGTAAATGTGTACATATGTAATGTAAATATGTAATATGATACTGAAATCAACTGAGGATAGTAATTTCTGAGAAGGGAGAAGGGGTAGGATTAAATAAGCACATGCTTCTTTCTACTCGTTTTCGGACATGGTAACATTGTTTTGTTTTATTTATCTATTTTTTTTGTTGTTTTGACTATTTTGACTTATGTGTTATTTAACGTTTTCCCATGTTCGGAATAAAGCTTTCATTCATTCATTCAGTCTAACTCATGGTTTCCATTATGTATTTCAAGTGACCAGATCTGACCTGAGTCCTTGGTTGCTACAGTATGGTGACCTACTGTACATGCATAGAACAAATGCAAGCAAATCTAAATATAGCAGTGCAGTGGTGCACTGGCTTTGCTTTTTATGTGGTTATGTGGAGCTACAGTGCAAAATTTCTACAAGCTGCAAGTAAGCCGCAGTGAGCTGCAGAGATGTTATGGTGTGCACATACATATATATTAATATTGCAACGTTGCTCGATGAGACTGACGTGATGTCAAATGTTTCATTTCTTCTTCTTCTTTGAAATTTTATTGACAGCTAAGCATTTTGAAAAGTTAGCCAACAGGCACTTTGGATCTTACTTTCAATTTAAGCCTACCAAATTTGAGATTTTTACCTAGGTCAGTTCATTAGATATGGATAGGTGTTTGTTGTAGCATGAAAAATATTGTACATCGTACCTGAAATTAGGGATGTCTTTTTTTACCTCTTTTTTTATGGAGCTGTTATCACCCCAGCTGTTATTCATAGTGGTTGCACCACAACCACCTCTGAGATTAGCCATGACTTTTCCAGGTGTGAAAGTGTCTCTCCAGACTCCAGCACTTCCAGGAGAACCAGAACCAGAGGTAATTCAGGGGACGGGGCCCCCGATAAACCCGGCACAGCTCTTACCCTGGACAGATAGTTCTCAATGTGTTCCAACTGTGTTGCACCGCCAGGGTGGGGACAAGCCCACCTAAAAGGTGCAAGGTGTTTACTCGGATTTTAACTGCTAATCCAACCAAGAGTACTAGCCCTTCTTCCTTTACATGGATGATTTGGTTCTGCAGGTCATCATCATCCAGATTGATATACTAAATATTTCTTTTGATGTCATTGTTGCCATAGTATTGATCTCTCACAGCATCAGTGTTTAAGGTATAAATTTTACAAGCCTGTCAAACACAATATGCTTTCACTTATCTTTATTATGCAAAACTGAACAATAAACTGCAATATCAAAAATGGGTGGAGATAAATGAAACATTTGACCTCTGCTAATGAAAATATTAACATATTTCTGAAGTGATCTTGCTTTGGCATCTATGCTCATCAAAGACAAATAAAAACTCTTCCAATTTGTTTAGCTTACGGTGAAACTGACGTTCCAGCTGTGCTCTTTCATGTCCAGAGTTTGTGTTAACTTACGGAAATGGCTAATGTAGTCCATACCTGAACTGCAGAAAAGTGACAAAACATGTTGGCGAAGCTGTCCAGACTGAAGTGATCAGAAACAACACAAGCAGACGGTTGGCGGGGCTTTCCTGATCATTTCAAGTCTAACTTGCTCTTGCAGAACTGACAAAACTGGCAAACACATAACGGGACAAGAACAAGGAGAGAAAAAGCAAATGCTTTGGACCTGAATGCATTTTATTGGCATCCAACTGTACCTTTCTACAAAGAGTCATCCTATTGAGCTCTTAGCAGGTGTATTGCAAGCGACGCGAGGATCCATTTTATAAGTTTTGCTTAAGTTTGACAGCTAGACAGCTAAATTTTCTCTGCAGGTTTTTCTACTGCCTTGTCTTTGTAAGTGTCTCTCATCTGTAACAGCGTGAAGGTTGTGAGTTAGGATGGTTGTTTTTAGACCCAAAAGTTCAATTTTAAGAAGCGAACAAGCTTAATCCATATGTGAAAGTGGGGTTACTGTAACTTTGATTCAGTCTTTGTGAGAACTGGAGTCTATTTCAATGAGGAGGTTCAACAAATTCTGAGTTAAAATACAAACTCAGGGTTGACAGACCCTGAGATGAGACAGTCAGCTTCCAGTTTCAAATCGTTGGTTCTGTCAGCTCTGATTATGTTGAAGGAGCTAATTGCGTGCACCGTGACGAGCCGTCACCGATCATGGCAACGTCAACTGAAAGTAAGAGATCCTCCTGTTTTTCTTTTTTAAGAATAAGAGCTCTTCTTCCAAATCATATAGTGATTTTGAGCTCATCTTTCTGGAGAAACGCAAACCCTGTAGCTCCAAAGGAAAGATAGATGGCATGGGAGAAACTGCAGAGTGAGCAGTTAACGTGTAATTTGAATGTTTAATGATTATTAAAATATGGTGTGAGTGATAAGTGGTTTAATGTAGAGGTATTACCTACTTTACTTTTCATGCAAGCGAAATCCTGCTGGCAGAAAAAACACAACAACCTTGGAAGTAGTTCCAGATGAAGTATAAAAACACAATTCAGGCATGTTGGACAGGCTCATGGTTGTCACTAACTTTAACAACATTTCCCTCAAAGAAAAAAAAAATAATTCAAGGAGCTCTGATGGGAATATGGGTGTCATCAAAACACCCTGTCACTTTGGGATATCCTGATTCACAGAGGTGGGAGCAGGATGGAATTAAAAATGTTATCGTAAAATATTATTGATTTATTCTAATGATGATCCAGATAAACATTTATGCTCTACTTAAATTCATCTGAGTATGACACAAATGCAGCGTCATTGTAACAAGTATCTTCAGTCAACAAAAGGACATGTTCTTGTTCACAGACGTCGCCAATATTTCACCTGCTTGAGAGGAAACTGAGAGGAAACTGGGGTTTGTTGGACAGAACCTGCAGATTAAGTTACCATGGCAATAGACTCCGAATACAAGTTACCTCAGTTTTTCAAACAATTTCCTTCTTTTTTTTTTTTTTACCTCTGAGGGATCCATTACTCTGAACCTACACAAGTGACAGCTTATTATTATTTCTTTTTTTTCCCTTCAGCAGTCCATGTCCATTAGTTCTGGTGCAAACAACATCTTTATCTGCGAGTTAGGGGAGTGGCTGGAGCGCTTTGAAACCAGCAATGGGGATAAAGACAGGCTTGTGTGTGTGTGATAGAAATTCATAAAAGAGAACTGAACACATGTGCTTTTAGAAGTGTGGAGGAAAAAAAAACAACCTCGGTGCCTGCAGAAAGATACTATTTTTAAAGAATTTGAAACAGAAAGTATTTGCTCAGTCACAAGTTCAAGGAAAATAATGAATGAGCTACTAAAAGACAGATGACATGTAATCAGAGGTGTCAAGTAACAAAGTACAAATACTTCGTTACCTTACTTAAGTAGACATTTTGGTTATCTTTACTTCACTGGAGTAATTATTTTTCAGATGACTTTTTACTTTTACTCCTTACATTTTCACGCAATTATCTGTACTTTTTACTCCTTACATTTTAAAAACAGCCTCGTTACTCTATTTCATTTCGGCCTTTAAAAAAACTATCCAGTTAAATTGCTCCATCCGGATAGAGTGAATTTAGTTGTGGTTGTTTCAGATGTTCTTGTCCAGTTTTGTTCTTACATCCGTTCCCTCAGATTCCTGCAACTAAACTTGGATGTACATTCCAATAAAGGTTAGGATAAATGATAACATGCCTCTGAAGTTTGACTTTTTGCACCATTACAATACTTATAGGCAACTAGTCATCATATCTCCTGCTCTCTGAAACACATGTTAATGCTCAATAGTACACATATATGGTTCTTTAATATATTTGCATTATACTAAGATGCATTTATTTTCAATGGCTTTTGTCCTTAATGGCTTTTTTCCCCCTTACATTACTTTTACTTTTATACTTTAAGTAGTTTTGAAATCAGTACTTTTATACTTTTACCTGAGTAAAAAACTTGAGTTGATACTTCAACTTCTACAGGAGTATTTTAAACTCTAGTATCTATACTTCTACTTGAGTAATGAATGTGAATACTTTTGACACCTCTGCATGTAATACACTAAGCTGTGCGTCTTTTTATCAGATTATTACCCTCATACACAAAATGTGCATACTTTTCATTGCCTTCAGCCGAATAAAGAAAAAGTCCATGTTTCGACTGTTGAAAGCGAAAGATCTCACTGAGTATGAGCTCCACCTTGTAACAAAATCCAGTTTTACTTCATCTCAGAGCGTTTCTGAGCAGCGCCGCATCGGTGCCAATTCTAATCAGCCGCAATTTTAAAGTCAATTGTGAAATATTATTTTATCCTTCCATTGGTCAGAAGTGTCACCTTACAGCAAACACGGGCCCTGGTTGGAGACACACGGGGGAATGAGCGTGATCTCCTTGTGCCCACGCAGGTTTTCACCAGGTTCTCCAGTTTCCTCGCTCAGTCCAAACACACACAAGTTGGGCTGATGAGAGCTTCTACTCTCAAGTCAGAGAGTATTTCAACATTATCTGTAGGTAAAGGAGGTGGAGGGGGGGAGTTGCTCTGTTTTTTTTTCTTCTTTTAATACAGAACCTCCAACGCTAGCCTGAAATGTTGCCCAACGCCAGAGGTGTCAAAAGTATTCACATTCATTACTCAGGTAGAAGTATAGATACTAGAGTTTAAAAATACTCCTGTAGAAGTTGAAGTATCAACTCAAGTTTTTTACTCAAGTAAAAGTATAAAAGTACTGGTTTCAAAACTACTTAAAGTATAAAAGTAAAAGTAATGTAAGGGGGAAAAAAGCCATTGAAAATGAATCCATCTTAGTATAATGCAAATATATTAAAGAACCATATATGTGTACTATTGAGCATTAACATGTGTTTCAGAGAGCAGGAGATATGATGACTAGTTGCCTATAAGTATTGTAATGGTGCAAAAAGTCAAACTTCAGAGGCATGTTATCATTTATCCTAACCTTTATTGGAATGTACATCCAAGTTTAGTTGCAGGAATCTGAGGCAACGGATGTAAGAACAAAACTGGACAAGAACATCCTTCATTGTGCCACAACCACAACCAAATTCACAATTTAACTGGATAGTTTTTTTTAAAGGCCGAAATGAAATATAGTAACGAGGCTGTTTTTAAAATGTAAGGAGTAAAAAGTACAGATAATTACGTGAAAATGTAAGAAGTAAAAGTAAAAAGTCGTCTGAAAAAAAATTACTCCAGTGAAGTATAGATAACCAAAATTTCTACTTAAGTAAGGTAACGAAGTATTTGTACTTCGTTACTTGACACCTCTGCCCAACGCCAAGCAAGATTTAAATCAAAGTTCAAACTGTTATTATTATTTCTGAATCTTAATTTCTGTTTTATGCACTTTTCTTGGACGATACATACCTTCCTGATACCAAACATGATCTGGCAAATATTTGACAAATCTCCACAAGTTTTTTTTTTTTTTGGTTGTTTTGTTTCTTTATTGCTATTTGACAGTAGAAATGGTCTCTGACACGGACAATCCAAACGTTCAAATGGCTTGTCATCGTCAAATGCAGACTGCTATGTTTCAGTAAGTCATCTCATACGAGACGCAAACGTATCCTTTTCTTTGCAACTGACACATCGGTTGACTGGTACGTGATCAGGTGCCTCGCACATGCTCGTGCTTGCTCGCTGACATGAGTTGGAGCTGAGCTGCCAGCAGAGACAGTGGTGCTGTCACTGCAGAAACCTGAATAAAAAATGTTGCAAATAGCTTGCAAGCAGATATGTACTGGCTCGTTGGCAGAGTCGCGGGGCTTTTGTGGTTCAACAAGAGGCAGCTGAGTCCAAAGAGTGTGTATATTGTCAGAGAGGGGGGGTGGAGAGGGAGAGGGGGGGGCTTAAGACGGCATGCACAAACACACACGAAAGAATGTGTACCTGAAAGTTTGTGTTTGAGAGGTACAAATTGTTCTCAACAATAGGTGGGATTGTTTTAAAAGAAGATGCCTCAACTCCAAAAAAAGGTGAGGTCCTGAGTGAGAAGTAAAAAAAGGAAATAAAAACAGAAAGCAAACATTTGCAAATAACTAAATTGTATTTTATTCACAAAAGAAATTGAGAGCATTTCCCGCTCATGTCGATAGCTGCCGTGACGTTTGATGGCGGTTAGACGTAAAAAAAAAAAGACATGGGTAAGAAAAGTTTGAAGAAGTGGTACTCACAAGAAACATGTTGTAACTAATTAAGTTAATTGGCAACAGGTTAGAAGGATCAGCAGGGCTTTGAACCACAAACCCTCTAGCTACGATCAACACTGCCAACCGACACATGGTGAAAACTGAAATCATGCAAATGATGATTTAGTGCCCGGGGTTGAACCAGCTGGGACAGGGTGATGTTCAACACCGTGTTGCATCCACTTTTCTATCCACAGGAGATCATATATGTCGATAATGAGAAGGCCATTTACTGGAGTGTTATAAGTAGGCCTGTGTTGAAAAAATGGATTTCCCAATTCTAAATCGATTGTCATATTAATTCCTAAAAATTGATTCATATGTCTAAAGATCGATTTTTTTTTTTTTTGGGGGGGGGGGGTTATTTTTATTTTATTTTATTTATTTATGTATTTTTTTTCTTTTCATCATTACATTACAACTTTTGGTTATTTTTTTGTTTATCCCCAAAAAAGGAATGTTTTGTTGGACACGGGAATAACTGGTGCCATGTCTTTCCCTTTAAATATGTTTGAAAGGTATGAAAACATTAAAGTGTTAGGTTATAATTGCATAAATTGTCTATATTTCATTACTTTATATACTGTCTTGGGGTTACATTTGCAAAAAATGCTAAAAACCAAATGCTCAAAAATTAAAAACCAAAATAGACCGAAAATGGAACAAATAAAAACGGAATGTGGGAAAAAATAAAACCGATTTCATCCGTCCCTGTTTGCCCTGGATCTGTTTGGTAATTCTGACCCCCATGATGTTTCTGAAAGCAGTTCTATCAGCATTCTGGGAGCTGATTGGTCCTTACAGCATCATTAGCTGCCAATACTTGCTGTTTAATCTCAATATGATACTAGTAGTAATATTTTGCATAACTACAGTCATATAATTCATGCAACAGCTCAAAAAACAGTTTTAATAACACGAACCCAAATCAATATCGGAATCGAATCGAATCAAATCTTGATAATCGATTCTGAATCTTAAAAATCGGAATCGAATCGATTCTTGACATTTGAATCGATCCCCAGCCCTAGTTATAAGAGAAATGTTGTCCCTTTCATGTGTGATGTAGGATTTAGGCTGCTCGACAGAACGGGTTCTTCTCTGCTGCATTTTCTTGTTTATGATGTGACGGATGTTTTCATTTGGTGAAAGGTTTGAACTGCAGACAGGCCAGTTCAGCACCCAGTGTCTTCTGCTATGAAGCTACGTTTTTATAATGGATGCAGGGAGAGGTTTACCGTTGTCTCGCTGAAAGATGCCATCCCTGAAAAAGATGTCGTCTGGATGGATGGGCGAGTATGTAAGTTTATACCTCCCAGCATTTATGTGTACCTTCTTCTTCTAGACAACTAATTCCATAGGAACTGGAGTAAATGCCCCCCAGTACCATCGGAGATGTAGGTGGATGGTCCCTCATCTTCAGTCCAGAAAATGTAAAAGAATTTCAGATTTCAATTTCTCGAACAACAGGGAAGTTTTCAACTTTGCTTCGGTTCATTCTGGACGGCCCGTAGATGTGTCGGCTTTTCTGTGTTACATTAACAGGCTTTTTCTTTGCAGGATGCTGCGTTCATTTCCAAAACAAAAATCACGCCTGTCTTTAATGAAAAGCTGCCTGAAGGCCCAGATCACAGAGACTCAATATTGATTCTCAGCCTGGACCCTGGAGATTCCTTCAGATTCTCTGAATCTTTTGATATTTTTTTCTGCAGATAAGATGATAAGCTCATTTAACAATTTGTAGACCGTTTTTCCACAGATTGGTGAACCTCTGCCCATCTTTACTTCTTAGACACGCCACCTGACTAAGATGTTTTATTTATATATATATATATATATATATATATATATTTATATATATATATATATATATATATATATATATATATATATATATTATATTATATTATTATATTATATTCTTTTTTTCAGTGAGATTCACTATTTGATATGTTATGTTAATGCTTTTTTTTTTAGATATTGCTGCCATCAAATTCAAAAGGAGAAAATATTCATTTTTATTTCATGAAATGGCAAAAAAGTCTCACTTTTAATGTTTTACATGGTTTTTGTGTTTTAATACATTTTAAGGGCATAAGACTTGGAAATCATTGTGTTCTTGATTCATTTACACTTAACACGACTTACTTTTTGGGTTTGGTGTTGTAATCGGAATATAATTAAATTGAGATTGAGGAGAATTGATCTTTTTATTGGGCTTGGATTATATTGTTTACTTTCCCCATAACTGCCCTCAGAGTGCTGTAAAATATTTAATGTGAATCTTATTGGAGTGAAATGAGATTACTTAAACTGGTAAAAGATAAATTATTCTTTATTTTCCATCATTTACTTGATAATATCAAACTGAATAACTGATACAATCTGTATCGGTCTCTTTAACATGGCGTCTTGCTTTACAAATAAAATGAATTGAATTATCTTAGACAGGTTTCCTCTCCGATCAGCTGGGTCTGATGAAGACATGCAACCCTTTCAATGTCCTTGTAAAGTGAAATTCAAACTGCCTTTTAATTAAACACTAAAAATGATGAACGCTAAATCCTATTCCCTGTTTTGTTGTGACTACAGCCGTCTGTATTTTTTTATTCTTTGCATGGATCATGCTCACCCTGCACCCTGCAGACTCAGCCAAACGAAGGGTAATGGTTGGACATCTAACATAGCTTTGTCTGAGAACAACCATCTGCAGGGACGCTTCGAAAGCCGATATCCAATGCCACCCAAGGACCATAACAAATGACTCAGTATTTCTGAGCATCAAAGCCACAGAGTGCAATGTGGCGTCTGACCTGCGAGGTCGCTGGACTCCATGACATCAGACGCAGTATCACGTCATGGTCAACCTCAGCCCCCGTGTGCTAATTAACACCAGACAAGGGGATTGTGGACAAAGCTACGGGCTTTACCATTCATCATTGAGAAGCTTAGTTTGTTTATTTGCAGATGTAGACGAGAGAATAATAACAGATTGTGCTAATTAGAGGAAAGAAAACCCAAGGGATATATAATTAACAAATAAAATGGTGGGTAAATTCAGTGCAGCAGCTCGGTCATCTGTTACACCGCCGCTGATTACACTGCAGCGCAGCAAGTCCAGCTTTTACTCATGTGACTACATGGTACTTGAAGTACCATCAACCTTTATGGGATGGACAGGCCCACAACAGAGCCTTAAAAGCTTGTACATAAAAGAGACAATGTTTGCTTTGCTGCGTCTAAGTGGACTCCACAAAGATCATGCGCCGAGCAGAAAAGAAATGAGGGAAGGGAGATGGTGAAAAGCAGACGCAGCCGATTCGTGCAAAGATCTCTCTCTAAACAGCGAAACAACAAGTCCTCCCTGTGCTTTTAAACATGAATTAATGCAGATTCCGGGCGTATTTCTAATCTGTCTGTGACGCCTCGGCTCGCTGGTGTTGGAATTTCGTAGGGGTGTGAGAATCTTGTTGTAATGGGCATTCCATTGCAGCAACATTACCGCTGCTTCCCAGCAATCAATCATAGTCGGTGTGCTGCGGGAGGAGAACAGGAGTGAGGCAGGAGTTGCGATTGTATACATTTGTGAACATGTGTTTCAAACATCCAGGAACATAGCACATGTAGAGACGTTTTTATCGTGTCATAAGCTGTCAATCATTATATTTACGGGTTAGACAGAAAGGTTCAAGGGCGATCTGAAAGGTGTTGTGATGAAGGTTGAATACATGTTTCTTCTTACACCAGATAACCAGTCTAATAGGATCTACAGTCGATTCTCCTACACCCTAAGAGGTTATCTTAAGCTGTATGTCATGCGAGGCTCAACGAGGGGGAGCACAAGACTCCCAAGGTTATGGATATGACTCCCTGTAATTTCATCTTCTATTTGAAATAAAACAAACACAATCAAAGCCGTTTAAAGGTTTCGCCAGTAATGCTTTCAGACCAGTAGTGAAAATAACCACACTGTTGGGGAAATACAGTACATCAGTTTGTGCGATGGCAAAGGTGAGTGGGAATCTCTTACTCTCAAAGTAAGAAGGATTTATTAAAAAAAAGCGGGTTTGGAAAAAAACACGAGTAATAAAAAGTAGTAAAGTTACTACTCCAAAGCGCACACACGTGTAAAGTCTTTTCACCAGACTTCACAGACAAGCCGCTGAGCCATGCAGTCAATAACCCTTTTAAAACCCGAATATTGGCAATAACCCGAATTTGCACGGCCATGTAAACACCAATAACCCCTTTGAATAACCCGAATTTGCTCATATTCCGGTTTTAAAAAACCTGAATATGACCCCTGGGTTACTCCTTTTAAAACCCGAATATTGGGTCATATAAACGCCAAACGGAATATCCCCATCAAACGGAACATGAATCTGTTTTCTGCACGTTCTGTTCACAAGGAATCCTGGTCTTTTGAGTCCAGGAAGTTCTTATAAACACGGCGAAACACAAGACCAGGAGGAGACTAATCACTTCATAAATGTAATGAAGGATATGAACATTTCTGCATTTGTAGACGGTAGAAAGTACCGGGATAGTGAGATTTACAAGAAGGTGAGCGAAAAGTTGCGCGAAGCAGCATTTATTTTGAATTTGGATACAGGAAGAAGAAGTGGAAATGACGGTAATTGCGTCATCACGTTCTCCGTGCGTTGCTGGTTTGATCGGGATATCCCGAATGATTAATTACCATGTATACAGGGATAACCCGGTTTGCTCACGCATGGAAACAGAATATTACAATGTTTCAGTAACCGGAATATTAGCAATAACCCAAATTTTGACTGCATGTAAACGTAGTCACTGACTTTGCCTGTGTTGTACAAAATGATCCTGATGATTCCTTCCCCAGGTGATTAATGTATAGGTGTGTTTTCATCAGCAGGGGATCAGGGGTAACACCACCAGACAGGGCCAATCCTCTCCTCAGCCCAATCAGCCGGCGTGTCTCCATCACACTGTATGGCCACACACAAGAACCATTAGGCGTTTTTTAGAGATTGGATCCCACTAATATCACTGGATGATGAGTGTTTAATGTGTGTTGAATGAATGACGTACTGTATTGTCCCCACATCAGCAAGATTCATACGCCGTCAGACAGGTGTCTTTTTCAAAACGAGGACGGTTGAACATCAGGATGAGTGTTTTTGGCCGAGTTTTGCTTCTTGTAAAGCCCCGGTTTGTAATGTTTGTGGCCACAAGTTCAAACAATGGACCATCCTTAGTGGTTCTGAATATACGCTGGTTTATGGCGTCCAAGGCTCTGAAGATGAGCAGCTACTGAATTTCTCGTCTCCCCAGTTACACATCTTGCAAATATAGATCCTACCTGTGACTTCCTGCTGCTACTCTCATCCGCTGGTTCCTTATTTTATAAGATAATAACAATAAATGAAAGCTGCAAGCAGCGATGAACGGGCCCTCGCACCCTTGTGCACGTTCAGGCTGCAGTGGAAGCTCTTGTATGACTTGCATGTAGATTCTTCAGGCCTGGACATTTAGCGGATGACACCACCCACGACTCTCTATATCAAACCATTCAAAAGTTATGGCAGAAAGTAGGAACTATCAGATATCAACCAATCAGATGAAGGGGCGGGGCTAATTTGCAGCAATTATGTTCAAGGACTCAAAACCGAGTCCGATGACACCACCCACGAGACTTTATGTCAAACCATTCAAAAGTTATAGCAGAAAATCGGAAGTATCACATATCGACCAATCAGAAGAAGGGGCGGGGCTAATTTGCACCAATTAAGGTTAAGGAGTCAAAACCGAGTCCGATGACACCAACCACGACTCTGTATGTCATACCATTTAAAAGTTATGGCAGAAAATAGGATCTATCAAATATCGACCAATCAGAAGGACTAAAACGACCCGCCACCCCGGGTAAGTTCTGTTTACATTAGACCTGACCGCGGTTAAGACTGCCCTCGGAGATGAGTTATTCGTGGGGCAGCTCAACACGCTACCCCGCGTCGGCCGATGTAAAAGGGGTGCATGACACGCTAGATCCACGCATTAGTCGTGGTATTCGACAATGTAACAAATAACAGACCCCCCCCCCCCGGTCCACCTATCACTTTTTTCTCCATCTTCATCAAATGTACTGGCAGTAAAATCTTTCTGGTCCAGTCAGGGGTGGACTGGCCATCGGGCATACCGGGCATTTGCCCGGTGGGCCGATGGTGATTTTGGGCCGGGCCGGCCCAAAAAAAAAAAAAAAAAAAAAAAAAAAAAAAAATTTTTTTTTTTTTTTTTTTGGGCCGGCCCGGCCCAAAATCACCATCGGCCGGCCCGATTTTGGGTTGGCAGATTTTTTTTTTTTTTTTGGCCCGGGCAGGCCCATCGGCCCATTTGATTTTGTTTTTTACCTGACAACAACTGGTACCACTGGCCGATTGGTTATGATGAGTTAGATTGGTTATGGGCTGAAGCCTCGCGCCCCAAGGGGCCTCGCGCCCCAAGGGGCCTCGCGCCCCAAGGGGCCCCGCGCGCTATGGGCCGTTTTTTTTTGTTTTTTTTTTTTAATTTTTTTTTTTTTTCAAATTTTTTTTCGTTTTTTCCCTTATAAATATCAACAGTCACGTTCCATTACAGACCTAAATGTGTACTAGTCTGTGCATATCAATAAATATATGTGCAATGATGCGCGTGTCTGTTGTTCAGTACAACTGCGTCAGACCAGGCGCAGACACAAGCTGCTCTGATCCAGACGGGTGGAGTTGGAACAAACTGTCACACAATGTCGAGAGAACGAGACAGAATCAGGAAATTTCCATCAGGGGATGAAAAAAGAAAAAAAACTAAAGAAAATGGAAGAGTTTAATGCCTCTCTGAAAGGCTCGTTTGATAAATTTGTTACAAAAATCACCGATCCAACAGGGTGTCAAGCAGCCGTGGGGCCCTGCGTCGAGGCAAGCCAAATGATGATGAGGCAGGGGAAGTTATCCAGTATTTTGCTAATTGGAGAGTTAAAATTGCGCATATAGACACCCGATCCGACCCGAAAAACCCAAAAAATTTCGCGCACGCTCGCTACGCTCACGTGCGAGGCCCCCCCCCCGGCCATTCCGCACAGGGCCTCGCAAAGACTTTGTGTACATATATTGGAAGAACCCACTGTTTAGGCAATTCATGGTCATTAGTTAGTAAAAACAGAGGCAGCGCTGCATTCCTCCTGTTTAAAATGGTCAAATATGATGATATCAGCCTGAAAATCACAGGACTTATCTGTGGTGGTGAAAGAAGTCAGCAGTATGAATTTGAAAGATGTGTGAGCATCCCTTCGTGATAAACAGAGGGGGAACGCATTCTGACAGCAGTATTTCACGCTGTCAGAATGCGTTCCCCCTGTTTAAAATGGGTTAATATATCATTGTAGATATCTGAAATGTTCTTTTTGACTAGGAAGAATTGAATTACAGATATCTGCAACACATATCCAGTCTAGCTATTAAATGTTAAAACGGCTTGCCATACAAGTTTGCTGGTCTACTCAGAAACAGTACTAAGTACATCTATAACGGGACTGGGGGGGATGGTGTAGGTTTAGGTTTATTAGACAAGAACATACACACCAACAAGACAGTGTACAAGCGGTGTCACAGGAACGTTTGTTTTCATTCATAGGCTTCATTTTCTTTCCATCAATACCTGGTGGGCCGGTCTAGGCTCAAAATGCCCGGGCCCATTTTTTGTCCCAGTCCAGCCCTGGGTCCAGTAGGATCTAATGAGTTGTGTTCAGTGATTTCTGTTCACGTGATCCTGATCAGCAGAGGCCACCGGGCAGGTAGGTCCTGTTGGCCAACATGAGCGCCTCCCATACAGGAATGTTTTTCAACCTGCAAAGGTTCCCGAAGGCCGCTTTTGCAGAGCGTTTCCTGATACATGTCAATGATCTGGCCCCTGAAAAACTACCCGGAACCCCCACCGATAGAAACGCATCTTTTATGTTTGTATATGTTTTTATGTGAAAACGTTTAATTCTTTGCAATAGGTGTGGAAAGAATCTCTCACCCAAACTTAGTACTGACAATATCTGGACTGAATGTTGAATGACTTTTGAACATATTAATGTTACAGATCTCCTGTTGGAGAAGGGTGTTTACACTGAGAGCTGTTTTGGTGGTAACTGTTAAAAAAAATCTGATAAAACTGTAAACCAGTAGCTGAATCATCCCTACATTTTTGCAAAGTCATACATGAGCTATATGTCTTGAGAGAGTCCTATCTGTGATTTATTAGTCTTGCAGATAATTAAAAACATATGCACAGCAGATTAACTTGTAAGCCAACAATACTTGGGTATTGATTGTAAAGTAAAGACACGGCTCTAGTTTTATTGTCAACAGATCACGATTTTGCAATGATCTTATCTCGTTAAAAGCAAAACATTGACCATTGCATCAAAAATCCGCTTTCATTTTAAAGACGTGCACTTTTTAATATATATTTTCTGCAGGCAGAAGCCTCCCACATCACCAAGGAACCATCTCAACAAAGCACACACAAAGTCAGGGGAGTGAGAGTACAGTGGCTCCTCAAATGTTGACGTATGACCAATATAGATTTTCTGAATGCTGTTTTAGCTTGGCAGGATAAAAGATCCCTCCACGAGGGAGCAACTCCTCCTGATTAGCAGATTATTACATAAACTTTTGTGAACCCCTCCACTTTTAAAGAGTTGATCCTGTCTCTGTGTATGATTGTAAGCAGCTGAGTAGCTGGGCAGTTCCTGGCTATTTGACAGTGACATTGCACATGTGCATAGTTTGACACTGCTGAAGGCCGGCACATGTGCTCCACTTTCTGTCAGATCATATCCCAAATTCAAAAGGGAGGTGGATGATTTTGTGAGACAAAACAAGAGGGCGTTCACCGTCATGTTCCACACATTTTCAGCTAATCAGGAACTGCCCTTCTTCGAGACGCAGCATCCACTGAAGGCAGTGATAAGGTCACCAAATTAACTAAAGCTGGAATCAAGACTCTGAAGTCTTTTCTAATCCATGACTAACAAGATTAAAGGGTTTCTATTCAGCATACCACTTGATGGAAGAGTCACTCTGGGGTCGGACCCAAGGGGGACATGGACACGACCCCAAACAAGTTTTATTGCAAAAGAAAACACTCGCTCCAGATTAGCCACATGCTGCAGTCGCAAGACGCAAATGGTAAATGATCTGCGCATATGGAAAACCTTTTTAATTACACTAAATTATAACAGTACTTTACAAACTTTATTATTAGGGCCCGAGCACTTACAGTGCGAAGGCCCTATTGTATCTGTAGGAGATGTTCTCGTTCTCGTTTTCCTCGTTTTTATTTTCCTCATTTATCTTCCGTCGAAATGAGGGCCTTTTTGCCCCCCTAAACGTGCCACAAAAGTCACCAAATTTTGCACACAAGCCAGGCCTGGCGAACAATTTGATATGGTTTGATGAATGGCCTAATGGCTCAACAGCGCCCCCTAGAAAACTTTGTGCCTCAAGCCCCACAATACGGTTTGACGTACATGCACGAAAATCGGTACACACCTGTATCATGTCGCAATTTAAAGAAAGGTCTCTTGGCGCCATGGCCGAAACCGAACAGGAAATCGGCCATTTTTGAATTAATCGTGTAATTTTGGCGCACTTTCTGCCATTTTTTCGGCCGTTAATGCGGCCCGAACCGTAACGTGCACCCAGCTGTGTTATACATCAAAATGTGCGTCTAGATCCTGCGACGATGGGCATTACTTTTCTCAGTCAAAAGCATTACCGTGGCGACGATAGACGCCAAAAAGCGCGCCCCCCCCTTCATCTGGTTGGTCTATATTTGATAGTTCCTACTTTCTGCCATAACTTTTGAATGGTTTGACATAAAGACTCGTGGGTGGTGTCATCGGACTCGGTATTGAGTACTTGACCTTCATTGGCATGAATTAGCCCCGCCCCTTCTTCTGATTGGTCGATATTTCATAGTTCCTATTTTCTGCCATAACTTTTGAATGGTTCGACATAGAGAGTCGTGGATGGTGTCATTTCTGATATGCTTATGATGATAAGTTGAGTTTTATGTGAAGAGCAAAGGCACTTTAGTATTTTCAATCCTTTTTTACCTCTATCAGAAGTGAAAACACTGACTGATGACAGCATGATCTGTTCAGAACTCTAGACTAGAACGGTCCGTCATTTTTTTTGTTGTTCCTTCCTTCTTCCTGAGCGACATCCCAGCTTAGCGCGACCTGCAGTTATGGGGACGTATTATGCATCTCGTACGCTCCAGTTGTCGTCAGTTTGATGTGTTCTGGAGTATTTTTTTTACCGACTCGGAGAGACGGGAGCTAACTTTCAGTCTGACTGCTTTTCTGCCGACGGTCGGTCACGGGTTGGTGTGTCCTGGCTAGAGTCAGCAGCAGCAGTGGTAACGGACCAAAACCCACTCCTGTCGCACATGTCCCATGGGTCAGCAGCTGTCCCCATGGCATGGAAACTTTTTGCATTTTGGATGCATTCACATCAACCACCTTGGTGATAAATTAGTTAGGTTTAGCCTCCCGTCAGAAAGGGATAATAGTCTTTACGGTGATAACAGAACCAGTTCAACTCCACTGGACTGGTGGTTTTCACCTGTTAACATCTGGGATAGACTCTACGAGACATCTGTCACCCTAAACGGGATCGAAGGAGGTTTAAATAATCACGTATGATAGTAACAGTTGGGCAATTTGATAATCTCCATTCTGCTTCAACCATCTTGCTGTCTACTGATTCAAACTGAGAAAAGTCCTGATGTAACATCGGCTACTGGCAGGTTACTGATTTATTATTTATCACATAGTGTTGTGACCTCATTACATTACAAGAGGTATTTTAATTAGACTGTAAGATGCTATGAGTGGTAATAATGTGCACACTTTGAATTCCTTCCTGTTCTGAGCACACTGGATGACCTGCAGGAGATTTAAATCCTCCTTACAACCCAGAGAGACGTGAGACCTGACTTGGGCTCGCTACTGAAACCCAAGGCGTGTAAAGATGTTTGGTCACTATGTGTGTTCACTATTTGTTTGTATTTTTGTGATTACGTTTTTCCAGCCTGCATTTCAGCTGTGCTGTTGCTTGACTGGGGTTGGCTGCACGGATCGCCTGGCTGCTTGGTGCGTTTTCTGTTCCTGGTCTGGCTGCAGGCTGGTTGGTCTGGCCCGTCTCCTCCCCAACCAATCAACGTCGTGGGAACTTTATTTAAACCCCAGCTCTCCTGTCATTAGTTGCAGCTGGTCATGTTGAACAGCTTGTCACTTTGTTTGAGGTTTGAGTGTTTGTTTAGTACTGTGGTTCAGTCAGCTGTTCGGTCTCTCTCTACATCCTGTGTGTTTGTCCATTGAGCTGTTACGCCGAGAGCGCCCCCTGCAGGTTTGGAGCACTTCCGGTTGTAGTGACCGGTTTTGAAGCGTTTTTCTTTTGAAGATGGTTTCTTGTTTTATATCGTTTTGTGCTTTGCATCGTTTCTCTATTTGCAGCGTGTTTGATGATGCTGCATTTGTCTTTGTTTTTTGCAGCACGTTTTTTCATTTGCACCACGTTCCTCTTTTTGTACCTCGTTTTGAGTTTGTGAATTTGAATCGTTTCTGTACTTGAAGCCGTTTTCCTTAACTGAGACACATTAGGCTGTTGCAGTGCGTTTGGCCCTTGTCGGCCACCGTAGTTTAGTTTAGGTAATGTTAAGTGTTGGATTGTATTTATATCCCAAAATGGATTTCTATCTGTTGTTTTTGCTGTGGTTGTCAATAAATGTCCTTTTACTCCAATTTACTCCACATGGTACCTGTGTCACATTACTTTCCCTAACATAATGTATACAGACTAAAACCATCTCATTCATTTCATATTGTCCATTACAAGGGAGTCTTAGTTCATTTCTTTTTCAGACACACAGCCCACCACTAGTATTTGCCCCATTTTGTTGTTGTTAGAGCTGCAGCTTTTGAGCAAAGGATGAGCTAACACCGGACAATGACAGTGTGAAGGCTAAATCCACACACACTCAGCTGATTAAAGTGGACTTTCACAGTAAAAGCTGACATCAAGGTGACGGTGCTCCCTGGTTTTGTGTTCAGGGTGCATTTGTGACATTGTCTTTTTAAAATACAGATGCTGTTAAACAATTTGTAAATTATATTTCCGTCATTATCAGAAAGTGTCTCACTCCACTATTTTGGAAAATTGTGAGGTTTCTTATGTACTGCATGAATTAGAAAAAGCTATCAAAAACTAAATAAAAAAAAGAAATAAAAAAAATTAAAAAAATAAAAACTTAAATATCATTATAAATGTCATTTTATATTTTGCTTTTCAGTAAAAGGCAGCATTCAAAAATTTTTAACAATTTGTAAAAAAGCTTTTTTATTTACATCAGTCTTAACGTCCTCAATGTTGTTGCTTCTGATGCACTGTAAATCCAATATTTTAGATGGCAAAGGGGACGAAGGACAATGTTTGAAATGCTAGACTTATAGAAGATGTGTTTTTTATGGTTTCTGTAAAATACTTAAAATGCATGAAAGCCTTAAACTCTAGGAACATGTGAAACACGCAAACACATGCACACAGGAAGGAAAAAAGAGAAAGAGAGAAAACTGTTTCTCACTACAGTTAACTTTCTCTGACTTTGAGCAATGAGTCGTCACTGACTGCTGACGGACTTATTCCACCCGTCCAGACAACAAATACATGTTTGCTGCTTGATGAGAAAGGCCTGTTTGCATGGTGAGGCCGAGGCATGCATACTGAACAATCACTGTGATTATCTGTAACTTAAGTGTGTTGATTTTTAATCATCTGATGAAACTTTCAGCCACATTTCCCTACCTCAAAGAACGGACAATTTATTGCACAAAATGGTGCGTGCAGTTTTTATTTATTTATTTATTATTTCTTTATTTGCTATGGACATCACAATTACATAGGACAAACCAAATGCACTGTTTGAGTGTTTTAGCATACATGCTAATTTGCAACACAGGATGCTTTTAAAAAAGTACAGACAATAAAATATACAATAAAATTAGAGGATGACATAAGATATAAAGCAAAGACAACATAATTCAAGAGCAGAACCAGACCTGACCTAATCATGTAGGCACTGTTGTTTAGATTTGAGCCATAGTTTGAGTCCTCTGTTGAAAGTTGAGGACAGCTTCATGAGACAGACATGACGTGATGGAAAATATTACAATAAACAAAAACATAAAGAAATGGCATCACTTCATACAATGATTTACTTTCCTAATATTTGTTAGCAGCAATTTCAGTCTCGACAACCATCTACAAAATGGATTTCTAAGTGTATTTGTAAATATTTATATACGGGACTGTCTCAGAAAATTAGAATATTGTGATAAAATTCTTTATTTTCTGTAATGCAATTAAAAAAACAAAAATGTCATACATTCTGGATTCATTACAAATCAACTGAAATATTGCAAGCCTTTTATTATTTTAATATTGCTGATTATGGTTTACAGTTTAAGATTCCCAGAATATTCAAATTTTTTGAGATAGGATATTTGAGTTTTCTTAAACTGTAAGCCATGATCAGCAACATTAAAATAATAAAAAGGCTTGCAATATTTCAGTTGATTTGTAATTAATCCAGAATGTATGACATTTTGGTTTTTGTAATTGCATTACAGAAAATCACAATATTCACATTTTCTGAGACAGTCCTGTATTTGAAACACTATAAGTGATGTCTATCTGCTGGTGAGAGCTGTGAAATACAGCTGAAGACTCTTTGAGATGTTTAATCATCTGAATCCTCACTTACAACATTTTAAAGGACCAGCCATCCTACATTCATTTGTTTCTTATCCTAAGGACTTTGAGTCAGAAATGAAAATGTTCATCGTTTATCCACATTTAGATAATTTAGAGAAACTGAAATTCATCTTTATTTAGAAATCAGGACTTTTCAGTGTCTTTCATGAAGCAAAAAGCAGAGCTAAAGGACTTTGCACGGAAGAAAACGAGCAATATGCAAAACAAGTGTGTGTCCTTTCCCAAAAAGCAAAGGGAGTCTCGACTCTGAAAAGGTTCCATACATGAGGTAGCGAGGAGAATGCCGCACTGGCTAAAAGGACAAACCGGGGAGCGAAAAGAATACGTGTTCTGCCTCCCTCTCCTTGCTCACTGATCCAGCACAGTGAGCACAAAAGCTCCTGTTTGCTAGTGTGTCGAGGAATCCGACCAGTTGCGTCAATGAGACAAAAGCTTGAAAAGTGCTTCAATTAGAAAGCACCAATATGAGAGTAAACCAAAGCAAACAAAAAGAAATGGCAAACGTATGTTTGAAGTGGATTTGGGGGACGTAAGAACCCCCACTGACATTTACTTGAAGTAACAGAGAACAAAATGCAACAACAGCCAGGAGAAGAGAGAACGTGCAAATCAAAAAACGATATTCACAATGATCATAAAAAGTCATTTTTTTAAGTCTTTTTTACATTTACAAAAAACTATATATATATATAATATAAATTTGGTTTTTAACCAGGGTGTAAAGGGATATACAACTGCTGCTGAGCTGGACGACCATAGAGATTCACTCGCTTTTGGAGCCAGTTAGTCAATTTAACGACAATCACTTTTTCCTTCTGCTTTGTATTGCAACACATTTGTAGCCTCTCGGGTCCCACAAATCAGATCTGTTTTAGATGAACATGAAACTGTATGCTCCTGGCCGAAGACCACGAGGCCAGACACTGTAACGGTATGTGGTTGTATCAGTGTCTTTCACAAAGGAAATTTACACTTCTATGATGGAGGCATCGGTGCAGAAAAGTATGGAGGGTTTTGAATAACATACGCCGTCTTCAAGACTGCAACTTTTCCATGGAGGTCCATTGATTTGTTTTTTTTTTCTTTTCAATACAAATGGTGATTCTGCATGATAAAGGCATGTCTGAAGAAGAACGGCAGCAGACTGGTCCAGCGTCTTGCGGTCCTGACCGAGTGTTCATATGTGCCATGAGAGCTCCTCTGTTTCATGCTGCTTTTAGGGGAGTGTCGCTTTGTTTTTGTCGCCCAGTGTTTATCCTTTGAATTCATGCACCAGGGAATCACGGATGATATTCATCTTTAACCCTTTATAGGGCACTCATTGAAATACTTGGAAATGTACAATTTCAACCCTAGAGTGTTATTGGGGGCTACTACCAGAGTATTTTTCTTTTTTTAATTTTTTAATTTTTTTTTTTAATTCTTGATGCAAATCAAGGTCAAAGAAATTACCATATGTTCCTTGCCCATCGCGAGTAACATTGTATCTAACACTGAAGTTACCATGTATGGTTACTTGCCCATTGTGGGTGAAATTGTACCCATACATTGGATATGTATAAAAAATACAAAAAACACATACAACATAATATTTATGATACTCTCTTCATAGAGATATTAGAACTTTTCTCCATAAATGGTACAACTTGTCTTATAGGGCTTCTCTTTTTCTCCATCCATATATTTCGTCCAATCAGTCCAATCACCTCCTGGCCCTCTCTCTCCACCAGCAGCAGGCAGGTTGACCATGCCATTGACCATGCCACAGAACAATAAGTGAAGAATAGCATTAGAATTAATGGTGGTACTGATATTATGCTATACAAATCTGTGGCAACATCCAATGCAACATCCAATACTGTTTTACCTTATAATGCGCTATTTGTAAAACCAAAAACACCCGAAGTATGACTTACTAGATGCACCGGGCATATGTCTACAAAAGGACACTGTCACTTGAACTAGTTTGACCATAAGGGGGTGTATTTGTAAAAAAAAAAAAATACACAAAGTATGGCTTACTAGAGTATCTGGCATATGTCTATAAAAGGTTCCTCAGTCACTTGCACTAGTTTTACCACACATGGGCGTATGATCATATATGGGGTCACCATTATTCATGCTAACTATTTCACTGATTTCACTAATTCTGCACAAACAACACTTATCTCATCAGTTAGCACCATCATTCAAACACATACTGTGTGAGTTTCATCAACTTAGCATGGTTAGTTTCAGCTTTCTGAACTTTTGTGTGGAAGAAGGTAGGAGCAAAGATGTGAATTTTCCCCTTCTTGAAAATCAATGAAGTTCCCGCTTCTCCAGGGCTCTACTGATTGGTCAGATGCCATGATGACACTGTCTGTGACAAAGCATGATCTGTGCTGATTGGCAGGATTAACTCACATGACTTCAACACCTCACTGAGAAGTGTGGGGGAAGTAGTTTTTCATGTCCACGGAAATTACCGTATATGGTTACTCGCCCTACACCTACACTGGGGCTAGTGTACTAACCTGATATCTCTATTTTCCAGCTATTTAACGGTTATAGTGTATTGTCATTTCCACTCTGCATCAGTTTCAAGTGTTATGTCCTGTCATATCTTGTCATGTCTCATTTTTATGTTTTATGCAACTGTGTGGATGTGAACAGGTCACACTTGAAAATGAGTCTTCGGACTCAAGTGTTTTATCTGTATAAATAAAGGATAAATAAAATAAAAATAAAATAAAGGGCTAATGGAAGGAGATCCCTCTGTGGGCCTTTTTTTTACGGTTTTAAGCCAACTATTTTAATCCGACAAAGAACCACTCACACATGGCAGGTTATGAGCCAGGTAAGACTTGGTGATTTGTTTTACAAAAACCAAGGCAGTCTATTCTGTCAACGGTTTAATACCGTGGAACACACCTTAGCATGATGTGATTAGTAGGATTACAAGGTTTTGCTTTTCTTTTCTTTTTTTGAGATTTCACTTGTACTGATACAATAGAGTCTATGAGAGGAGCCTCAAAATTCAGTGATTGTATTTTAATTTAGCGAATTGCATTTGCTGAAATTTTTATTTTTTCTCTATAATTCTGTTTTCTCACACCCAGGCTGTGACTTTCTCTATTTACAGTTAAAATTTCAGGCATCAGATTATCTACCATAACACTAAACGTGGCTGCATCATGCTCATGTTTTCAACCATCTGATTTCTGGTACATCTGGAGAAGCTTTGCACTCTTCAATTTTTCATAATGAGAACATGAAAACATGAATTTGCCCCGTGTTTTTTTGATTGGTTCAATTCCTGGGGGAACATTTTTAGATTTTTCAGATGAATATATAATAATTGTTAAACCCGTTATACCCAGAAGTCCCCGGTACAGGGGGCAAATGCCATATATGAACGTAAGCCTAAAATTCTTCTGGGCATGAGAATAAAGGCCAACCCAACGGCCGACCGTCGCAGAAAAGCAGTCGGGCTGAAAGTTGGCTCTGGTCTCCCCGAGTTGGTAAAAAAATATTCCCGAACACACCAAACCGACGCCAACTAGAGCGTATGTTCTGCACGTGCGCAAGAAGTAACATGTCCCCACTGTCCCACTGTCATCAGTCAGTGTTTTCACTTCTGATAGAAGTCAAGAAGGATCGAACATACAATGGTTAAAGGAGCATGAGGATCCTTTTAAGAAATGAGACTCTATAGCGCCACCCTTCGCCACGACGGCCGTCGGGGGTACTGAAGCCAGCACGGGAGAACGGGGAGAACGTGCATGCAGCGTCATTTGACGTCACATCCGCAGGACAGTGCGGGAAATTCCGGTCACAATTGCAGCATATTTTGTAGCACACAGCCTGTTCAAGGCAATGGAGAGATACACTAGAGGGCTCATTCTTTTTGGTTTGGAACGCTTCATCTGACATTATTACTAGAAAACTTAAAACGTATACGAATTTTTTTCATAAATCCTGCCTCATGCTCCTTTACAGTTTTTTTCGATTGCTTACACACTAAAATTAAAAGTAGTACACTATTAGCAAAACCTTACACTCAAGAAGCAAAACATCAGCCCATATTTGCACAACTATAAGCACATTGTCAACCTCACACTTGTTGCAAAACTCTACACACAGTGATTTTCAAAACACTAAACACACTAAACGTACATTAGACACAAAAATCTATCATAAAGTCACTTCTTTGCAATACCAAAGCACTGACTGTCAAATTAGCACACCGTCCAACCAGTTGGTTCAACACAGTCATCAGGTGTGCAAACACTTGTTTGCTTAAATGTAGACACACCAATCAGGTGTATCTACACTATAGAAAGCAGCAGGTGAGCTCATTGGTCTCCAAGCACAAGAGTCAGAGAAAGACTACAGTTTTTCTCGATTGCTTTGACACATTTTGCACATCATGGGTCAACTTTATCTAATGCTCACACCTTCTTTGCACAGCAAGAGTCCTCTCTGGCGAATCGGTTAACTATTTCTCATTGCTTTCACACAATTTTCTTTGACTTTTACTGTAATACACTTTTCAAAACAGTTAACACACTTCTCACAAAGAGACACAAAACATAACTGATTTACCATGGCAACACATTGCAGACACTTTGTAGCAGCCAATTGGAACTGCTCTCTCAATTCTAAAAAAATATCAGCACCTGTGTGAACTCTCTTTGTAAAACAAAGCAAGTAGTCCTCAACCTATCAAAGAGGTCAATAGCTTGAAGTTGACACCAAGCATGGATGGAGGAGGACGTGGACGAGGACGTGGCCTGATCGACAGGCCCGTGTCGACAATGCGTAATTTTCTGTATTTTTATTTTTTTTATATTTACAGGGTTTCATTTGATTGTGTTTCATTTACAGTACTTTCTTTGAGAATTGACCTTTGTTGTACTGCATATTGAACCCTGTCATTTTGATAGTAGCCTACTCTAATCATAGGGACGTAGAAGTGCTAAAAGTGTTTTAGGTTTATCACAGCAGAGTGTAACTTGTGCAAACAGAGTATAGTAATGTGAAACGTGTTTGTTTCATATGGTAACAAAGTGTGGTTTTTAAAAAGAAGTGTATAGTTTTTACAAGCGTGTTTAATTTTGCAAAGGATCTGTAGTGTTTTGCTAATTTGGTGTGTTGTTGTGCTAATTGTGTGTAGTGTTTTGAAACCACGGGCCCTGTTTTGAAAATCATGCTTAGGCAATCAAGAAAAACTGTAATAATGAAAATATACTGGCGGTCACAACACAATCCAAATTCAAACCGACGTGATGAAAGAGTGTAGTTTAGCATTTGTACCATCGCTGTTTAGCTAGTAAGTTTACCATCGTAATTTCCGGTTAACTCTGATTCGCTAGTCAATGGCTAGCTCTCCACCGATCAGATTGGTCATAACAGCGATGGATAAGGCCAAGTCTACATGTCCAATCAGCCGAAATAAGCGCAGACGCCGCAGCTGCACGGGACACACCAACAAAACTCGATGGGCACTGCCCGACGGCCTGACGGTGTCCGACGGCTGATTGTCGGGTTGGTGTATTCCGGCCTTTAGACATACTAGCAGATCCACTAAAATATTACAAAATATTACTCTAGTAGCTATAACACTAGATCATCAGAGAAAATTCTCCTCATGGTCCCAAGCACTCGAACAGAGTTGGGTAAATCGGTCTTTTCCTTTTATGCATCGCGAGTTTGGAATGAGCTACAACACTTACTCAACTTGAAATATTTACCTTCTCTTAACATGTTCAAACATATGTTTTCACAGAACAATGTCATTGTTTTAATCAAGTGTCATTATTTGTCATGAATTCTTTTTAGCTTTCTGATCCTTGTATTTTTTATGTTTGTTTGTTTCTTGTTTTGATATGTTTTAATTTTTTTGTGAAGTTACTTGTCCTTGTATGTATTTTCTTTTATATGAAACTGAATTTATTTTCCTGCTGCCATCTTGACCAGGGGTCCGTTTCACAATGCAGGTTCAACAAACTCTGAGTCTAATCCTGAACACTTAGTTGATCTACTCTGAGATCGGAAACTCTGAGTTTTCGGTTCCAGAACAGCGGATTTGAGGTAATTTACTCAACTCTAAGTAGTTTCACCGGGAGTTAAGCGCGAGCGTGAGGGAAATAAAAAGCCAGCATCAGTAGATCGCTGATACAAGGATTCACCATGGCAACCGGCGACACAAAAGAGCGACATACATTTTCTTTTTTTTCTTTTTAACTTTATTTATCTTTTCAATTTACAAAATCCCTTTGAGGAAACATTAGTTTGCATCTGAAGATCCACATACTTCACGCCACTGGAGTTAGAAGCGTTAATACGTGCATATGGCGAGTATGAGGGCATATTTTGAAAAAAAAAAATGAAATTTTATTGTCAATTAGATCAGGGCCGTCAATTGGGTACGGCAGCTGCCACAACTCGGCTTCAGGGGAGAATGTAAATGTTTTTTTTTTAAATACATTTATGGAATTACTTTGTATCTATTTGTATTGATGTATTCTATTACTTAATACATATAAAATAACTACAAATGCATATCAGAACAACATGATGGATTTCAGTAGGTATTATCTATCCCAACACTTGTACCCCCCCCTCATATCTTGAAATGTCCCAGCGTCCCTGACGACAGTGGTCTCTATCAATCTCGTTTTTAGTGCGCTCTGCAGATATAATATATGTCCTGCCATTTTCTTTCTTTTTATTTAAATTGATTTATTTTATTATATTTATGACTTATGCACTTCATCCACTTTATGTCTCATACTGTATTTGTTTATTTAATTCCTTGATGCCTGACTGTCCACGGTCAATGTTCTGACTGTAATTGGAACTTTTAAATAAAGTTTTAAATAAAGTAAAAAAAAAAAAAAGTGCGCTCTGCAGTGTTACTAACTTACAAAAATTAAAATGAAGCAGACAACCACGCAATAAAAAAAAAGAAAGAAGGCAAGTGATGGGTCCAGAATATATTAACGAGGCTGTTAGCCACTGATGGATTAATTATGCAAGTTCATCTCAAAGTAAGATATAAATCCTCATCTGTTTAAGGGAAATATTTGACTTTTTTTTACTCTCCCTCTCCTTTTTGCATTTGGACTTTAACTGTTTGAAGTTAAACTGGGATGTCCCTGTGATATTGTTGCACTGACATAGTGAATAAAATACGTTGCGTTTGTCAGATACGCCTTTTCTGCTCTCTAACTCTGCCGCTTGCTGTCCGTGGTGCAGAAAACGGATGCGTATTGCGTAAAGACCCATTGGCTGAATTGACGCCACTGAGGGAGGAGACGGAGAGAAACTCCAGGTTCGCTGAAATAAACCTGGTCCCGACCAGGTTAGTTTCAGAGCGTCTGTTACTACGGTAACTGACCGAGAGCTTAAGTTACCTCTCTTTGTGAAACAGGCTAGAGTTACCTCTCTTTCTCTGGTTTGAGTTACCTCCCTTTGTGAAACGGAAAACTCAGAGTTTCCCTCATTTCAGGGTTAACAGACTCAGAGTTTTCACTAAACCTGCTTTGTGAAACGGGCCCCAGGACTCCCTTGCAAAAGAGATATTGTATCTCAATAGGACTTTCCTGGATAAATAAAGGATAAATAAAACAATGAAATGCACATGAATGCTGCTCCAAAATCTCAAACATCTGCCTTTTGAAACGACTGAATCCCATGCTCTTGTGGATGCACGTTACCTGGAGAATAAGATCATCCAAAGAAATGTTATCCTCTGACATTATAGGGAGCCCATGTTGGAAAAAATGTACAGAAATATGCATATGTTGTGCAAATGTTTATTTAGCTCTTGAGTCTCTGATGTCTAATTAATCAAAACTGTAGACGCTGTAGATAAGTCAGAAAACATTTGGTTGCCTAATAGCTACTGAATCTGTGAAAAGCTTAAAAAGGATCAAGACAAATTTATGTTTTTGGATTTTCTGTGGTTCAGACACTATCTGAGATCAGTCAAGAGAGCAGCAGGTTCTGTAGGATTCACATGTACGTGATCCAGTCTTGACAGTATACCACAGTCAACGTAGTAATCGGCTCTAATATGTTTCAGTGTAAAAAAAACTCTGTTTTTGGACTAAATGCAAGTCAAATTGATTTAAAATCAACTTGTCACAGTTGAATGACAAGTCTTGCAGACCAATCCAGCAGCAAAAATACCAAGAAAAACTGGTATTTTGATCAATTATTGAATCACAGGCTTCTAGTTATTAAAACATGTTTCCTGATGACGTCTGATTTGATCAGAATCTGAAAAATTCAAATGAATTGGATGTTTCTTTGTTGAACAACAGTTGACTGAGTGCAGGACTCCACCGCCCAGCAATTACATAAAGTTTGAGCCTCAACTTGGCATCGTCTGCTCGAAACAATGCTCCATGAGAACATGACTGAGTAATGCAAAACCTCACATAAGTCTTGCCTCGTTCTCTCATCATTTCAGTTTTTTTCTTCCTCTTTCATCCACTGTCTTTAGATTCACTTAAAGATAGAATGGATTAAAAAAAAACTTTACAAACTCCCTTTGTAAAGCACTGCAGGGATTTAATAAAACCTGCAATGAAAAGCTTCTGATTTCTTCCACAGCCTTTTAAGAAGACACATCCTGTGTCAGAGAAAACGTGTTACTCAGTTTCAGAACAGTCACACTGTCGGTCTCCACTGAGGAGACAAAAACTACTAGAATGGTTAATAACAGTCCAACACGTTATTAAAATTTGAAAGGGTAGCGGTAAGCCATCCACTTTAAAGAACTGAACCATTTAAATGTTAACGTGTGGTGAAATCTCATCGATTTAAATCAACAGTAGATTTTAAAGAAACGTTTAATATTGAAAGTAAGAGCATCTCCATGTGCGTAACGCAAAGAACTGGAAGTTCTGGGACTCGGTCGTGTAGCCTTGAGAAACTGCTTGTTAGTGAAGTTGGTTTTTTTTAAGGGCGTTCAGTTTATTAGAATATAAAGATTGGATTCTGAGCAAATGACAATGTTCATGTGGTCTCTAGATTTACTCTGAGAATTGAGGGGAAATTACAGTAAGAAAAGCTGCAGAGGAAGTCAGATGTATAGACTATCAAAGTTTTTTTTTTTTTTCAAAATGTTGAAAGAGCCATATTGGACCAAAAACACAAAAAACAAATATGTCTGGAGCCGCAAAAAATGAAAAGTCTTGTATAAGTCTTAGAATGAAGGCAACACATGCTGCATGTTTCTATATTAGCTATAACTGGGGGAAGATTTTTTTTTTCATTATGCACTTCGGGAAAAAAGTCGAAATTTCGACAAAAAAGTCGAAATTTCGACAAAAAAGTCGAAATGTTAAGATTAATGTTGAAGTACAATCTTGAGAAAAAAGTCAAAATTTCGAGAAAAAAGTCGAAATGTTGAGGAAATAGTCAAAATTTCAAGAAAAAAGTCCAAATGTTGAGATTAAAAAGGAAAGGAAAAAGGAAAAAAAAAGAAAAAAAGAAAAAAAAGGTGAAATATTTTTGAAAAAGCTCCAGGGAGCCACTAGGGCGGCGCTAAAGCCTAGAGCCGCGGGTTGCCGACCCCTGATCTATTACTTTCTGTCTGTTTCAAGTTACTTCAGGGATGAGTGTGGGGTTTTTCCTTCTTTAACAGAAGGGTTTGAGGAAATTCACCTGCATCTGCTCACCCAGGTGATCTATCTGGCGCCTCTGCTGGGCTCAAACTGTAAGAGCGGTTAAGGAAGCAGGATTTCTACTGCCGTCAGAGGAGGATATATGCTGACGTTCACCTCTCCTATCACCAAACAAGATCTCGGTTATCAAAAAACAAAGGCATGTCTGAAAAGAAATACATGTTTGACTTTGTATAATCTTATATAAACAACACCACGATGCATGTGTGCTCTAATCCATAATAAATGTGGTTCAACAAATTTTAGTGTGACATTTTATGGTTATATGTCCTTCTCGTAATGCTTCCATAACCATGTTTTGTTTTTTTGTTTTTTTTAAGTCGTAATCCTTGTTGTTTCTGCATCTGATTTTGGTCGGCCCCCGCGGGGCGGCAGCTCTAGCTGGTACACTTTGTATCATAATACTGTTTATTTTACTGTGGCTTCATAAATGCCTCCTCATTATGCGTCTCGCTTTTCCACTTCCACATCCTCTCAAACCACCATTGTCTCTTACCTCAACACACATCAAAGGCTGCTCTGCTTGATCAGAGCAAATCAAATCATATCAAAATACCACGGCTGTCACTGTTATTAAAAACGATGACTGTTCCTTCTCTCTACTTTGCATACTTTTTACTGGAGTGTGTCCAAGTGAAATAACAATCACGGCATCAGTTATCAGTGTCTGTAACAATCTGGGCATCAGTTATCAGTGTCTATAACAATCAGGGCATCAGTGTCGGTGAGCCGTACACTTCTATCTGATGACCTCTCTGAACATAAGCTCCTAAATAAAGAATACAGTGATTGAAATAAAAGGAGCGACTGGGGGTATCGAGCGATCTGACACGTTTGACAAACTGTAAACGGATGTATCATAAAGATGATCACTGCTGTCTCCATAACCATAAAACCTCATATTTTGATGCCATAAGGGTATATTATAGTTTGTTAAAAGTGGCGTTGTGTGAAATACGTTTGAGTGGCCGGTGTTTCACCTGCAGCTGAGAAGAGCAGAGTGAAGACAGGAATATAAATCAGGGGAAAAGATGAAATGAGAGACTGACTGAAGCAAAAAAAAAAAAAAAAAAAAAAAAGAAAAACATAACTTTCCCTCAAAGTAAAAAAAAAAAGAAAAAGGCACGACTAAACAATATGAGGTCTGCGTAGGCGCTGGCCCCTCAGTTCCAGTTGAGACACACGGTTCATCCTGTTCTGGGACAGTTTCCATCATGGCCATGCATCAACACATCCATGGACTTTATAGGGTAATGTTAAAGGGGACCTATTATGGATCTAATCCCTATTTTAAACAGGCCTTGAATGTCTTAAAAACAAGCTTTTGATTGTTTTTGCTAAATAAATTAGAAATTCAGCCTCTGAGCCATGTCTTTATCATCTCATTCTCTAACCTCATTATCTATGCAGGATTCTGAGTGGGCGGGGCTATGATAATGAGGCTCTGTGCTGATTGGCTGTCTGAATGACGCGATACACCGCTACGGAAAAATGGCAGAAGCTCCGGCCGCCGGAGTTACACCGTGTCATAACTGCATGCGATGCGAGCGAGCGTCAGCGACAAAATCAATTCCATTGCTTTATTTTCTATTGGACTGTCCTAACTGGCCGCAGCGACGCAGCGACGCAGAGACGCAGCACTGCGCAGCGCGATGCGGCGCGTCGTTTTGAGCTGAACATTTGTCGGACGCCCTGCTTCTATTTTCTTCCTGTCGCTTGCATTGAAAGCCGGTTGAAAGCGCTGTAGGAAACAGTCACGGATGAGGAACGGCTGATCCAGTTAGTTGAAATGAGAAGTTATCTCTATGATTCCTCCTCATTTCACTACAAAAACCTCAATAAAGTGGCAGCTGCTGGAGGGAGATGGACAGAGAGTGTCGGATGTCACGCAGTGCTACGATAGTCGGACGCTCATGCAGTTACACGCTTTTATAGTTGTGGGCGTGGTTTGCATTTTGGTTACATAACGAAAATGCGCAGAATCTTATTGGCTCGTAGAAGTCACATCACACTGGACGGCTCATCCGGGCGGCTGTACAGACACTGCAGAATTTGGTTGCTTTCCTCCTTCTCTGAGTTGGCAGGCTGAGGGGAGACCACTTTATATATGTTAAAGCAAGAAAAAACCTGTTTTTCATAATAGGTCCCCTTTAAGTGTCACTTAACTGGATTGTGGGTCTTTTTGAGGGCCGTGCAAAAATGTGGCACCATGTGAGCGTGGCGATTTCCTCTCCTGGTGAGATAAAGGGGCAAAAAGAAGAAGTGGTAGAAGACGGGTCTGTCATACTTCTCCCTCAGAGGTTTGAATCGATCTTTGGTTAGGTTGGGGTTAGGTTTAAAACGTACTGCTTCACAAGATTTAATCTGACGTTGGAAAAGTTGGGAAATAGTATACCTACAACAGTTCTCTACGTTGAACCAGCTGAGCTTAACCCACCCCCCTTTTTTGAGGGGGCGGAATCAAAGCAGTCCTGGCAGAAAACCAATTTATGATGCCGGCGGAGTGAGACCGGGCGGATCTTCCTAATGTTTTTCTCTGTAGCGTACAGCTTCTATCAAGATGAAAGTGGAATTATACCCAGTACTCGAGTTGAGGGGGGATGAGAGGGGATGGCATCCCCCCTGAAATAAAAACAGTCAAAATCATCCCCCATGTAAAACTGCCATCCCTCCTTTCCATCCCTTATGTCATTTCATCAATGAATGTGGTTTTACTGCTATTTCAACATTTAGAGTCATCACCAGAAAAATAACACCAGAAAAATAACTTATTTGACAATTTTCATCTGTTTCAAGTAAATTTTCACTTGAAATAAGTAGGAAAATCTGCCAGTGGGACAAGATTTATCTTTTCATTACAAGTAAAAAAATCTTGTTCCACTGGCAGATTTTTCTACTTATTTCAAGTGAAAATCTACTTGAAACAGGTGAAAATTGTTGTTTTTTCCAGTGATGAGTCTTGTTTTAAGTGTAATGAGATTTTTTTTTACCAAAATGAGACATTTTAACTAGAAATAAGACAAATATTCTTGTTAAGATTTTGAGTTTTTGCAGTGATCCATTTTACTTATCCTGTGAAGGAGAGAGTCATATTGATAAGTTCAGAAAAGTGTTTTTTATTGTTGTGTTTTGATGTATTTGATGTAAGCCCAGTGGATATTTAAAGCTTACAGAAGGCTGCATTTAACTGCTGCTATGTCATTCCTGCAGTATTTCTGCAGGTGTTTTGGTCAGTGCTATTATTTGTAATATATTATATTATTTGTAATCAGCACAAATTATCTGTCCCCATATGATAAAATCCACCATCCCCCCTGATTTTTTTTTACAACTCGAGTACTGATTATACCACTGGGGAAGTTGAAAGCTTGAGATATCCTACTGTTTTAAAAAAAATATAAGACTGATTTTGTACTTTTTCGTCTCAGTGACACTTTCACACATGAGTAACCACTTCCATTCAGAACAGTCAGGTACACTTGGGACATCTGAATAATAGGTGATTAATTCATTTTTTTCCTTTGTATTTTATTATCACGCAATACAATGAAATTACACCTTTATTGTGTTTTCTTGCTATTGCATCACTGCCTAAAAGGAAACATTTAAATCTAAAGAGGGGAGTTTTGAGCTGGATTGTCCCAGCTGACCTCATAGATTTAACCTTTTTGAACTCTTTGCTGAGCTTGGACTGGCCAAGTCTGTACGGTCTCTACTCATTTATCTTCCACCAGACCAGGGGTCGGCAACCCGCGGCTCTAGAGCCGCATGCGGCTCTTTAGCGCCGCCCTAGTGGCTCCTGGAGCTTTTTCAAAAATGTTTGACCTTTTTTTTTTTTTCCTTTTTTTCTTCATTTTTTCTTTTTTTTTCTTTTTTTCCTTTTTTCTTCTTTTTTTCCTTTATTTCTCTTTTTTTCTTTCTTCTTTTTAATCTCGACATTTCGACTTTTTAACTTTTTTCTCGAAATTTTGACTTTTTTCTCGAAATTTTGACTTTTTTCTCGACATTTCGACTTTTTTCTCGACATTCCAGCTTTTTTCTCAACATTTTGACTTTTTTCTTGACATTTCGACTTTTTTCCCCAAATTTTGACTTTTTTCTTGACATTTCGACTTTTTTCTCAAGATTGTACTTCAAAATTAATCTTGACATTTCGCCTTTTTTCTCGACATTTCGACTTTTTTCTGAAGTGCATAATGAAAAAAAAAATCTTCCCCAAGTTATAACTAATATAGAAAAATGCAGCATGTGTTGTCTTCATTCTAAGGCTGATACAAGACTTTTCATTTTTCATTCATTGCGGCTCCAGACATATTCGTTTTTTGTGTTTTTGGTCCAATATGGCTCTTTCAACATTTTGGGTTGCCGACCCCTGCACCAGACCAACCATCAAAGACTGATCAATCTCTCCTTAAATCAGTTCCTCAGCACAGCAGAGCTCCTCACTCGTCCTCCAGCTGGCCGACAGGCCGACCGTTGTCTTCCCACCTCTGCCACAGCTGAGGAGTCTGGGGGATTGAATAAATGCAGGTGAGTTACTGCTCTGATGGGGATGTGAAATAGGCCTATATTGCATAAACATTACATCAGCCCCCTCATAAGATTTTAACCTTAGATTCTCCGTGAGTTATTCGAGCGAACACGTTACGTTGTCCCTGGTCTCTCGGTGAAAATTCCAGGTTTGACGTATGGTTTTTGTAACACAAACTGCTGTCTTTAACAGTTAATGAACTGAATAAAGCTTCATTACCAGCACATGCTAGCACTCCAGCTCTACTTGGGCTGATAAAACACAAATCTTAGGCTGTCACCATCAGGATAAGCTCTATTTAAGACCGGGACGTTTTCTTTTACAACCTCTTGGCACTTCTGAAGCATTCCACTTATTTCTTTTTTCCCCCCTCCTCCATTCAACCATAAAAATCTGATAAAATAACCAGACTTAAACATTTTGCAAGCAACTGAAACATCATTTTACAGAGAATGTCGTCTTGAAGATCTCTTCGATGTAAAGCAGATGTTTATTAGTTTAAGGTCATCTGTGGGAAACGACAACTCAACGGGGGATCACACTCCAGACAAAGGACCACAAATGCATGAAGGCACTCTTCTAATATTCGTACAGGTTTATATTCAAGGAAAATAATCTCTGAGAAAGTATTTCAACATATAAGCTCTCTTGTTACAAGCATCATAAAAATGTCTCAATTTAAAATAGATAATTTTTGTAAGTAGAGGACCATCTCCAGCTGCTCTGCACCCACAGACCAGTCAATCTCTCACTGTAATTAAGTCGTGACTTGATGTGTAAAATGTTAAATTGCGTAAAATTCTACAGCCAATTTTATCACAATTGTTTTTCTAGTGTCCACGTTGAATCGTTGTTTCACATCAAATATCTCCGAAATCTTAGTTTTTTTTAAAACACAAAAAAAGAAGCTTGCTTTGGCTGCAGCAAGTGGTGAGAAAGCTCTTCATGTATTTTGTTGTGCTTGAATTTTTCTTTAACTGAAAATAAAAACTAACAAAGTTAAAAATACTCTGGTTTCTCACATGTGGCTGATCATTATTCTTGAGCTCCTTAATTCTGTAACTGTTTAAATGTCATATAGATCACCTTGTGGAAAAACTATCTAAATATGTCGGTCTGTTTTTCAAACTGAGACACCTGCTTCCACGCTCTGCCCTTCTCACTCTTTATAAAACCTTGTTTGAACCTCATTTAAATTACTGCAATATTATTTGGTGTAATACTTACCCCAGTCATCTAAAAAAATTAGAAGTTTTACAGAAAAAAATGATCCGTGCCATCTCCTGGACTGAATTTAATTCACCTACTCGCCATCTGTTTGACCACTATGGTATCCTTCGCCTCAAGGAATATAACTACTTCCACAATGCTTGTACAATATATCAGGTGGTCTCAGGTTTGAATCCCAGATTAACTCAACTCATCCCAATCTCCGTTCCCCAGCACACCCACAAAACTAGACATAAACACCTTATTATAGGGAAAAAACGTAAACTTGTGGGAACAAGTATGAGTGTTGTGTGTCGGGGACCACAGATTTGGAATGAGTTGAATGAGCCTTATAAAGTCACAGTCCATCTCCATATTCAAACGGCAGTTAAAGAATCAATTGTTAAGCTCATATACCTTATTTCCCGCACTATAAGGCGCACCACATTATAAGGCGCACCTTCAACGAATGTCGTATTTTAAAACATTTTCCATATATAAGGCGCACCACATTATAAGGCGCACTAAATATCTGGTAAAATACCGTACTATAGTGGCTGGGGTTGAGTTACGTATCTACCTGATGGAGCTGCGCTACAGGAAATGCTACAAAATCCTACAGCAAATGCAAAAAAAAAAACCAAGAAGAAAAGTACCGTATGTCAAACTTTATTAACAAAATAAAAACCAGCTTTGCTCCGTCTCGCCAAAGTCGTCATTATGCGAGTCAGCGTCGCTGCTGTTGTCTTGAACGTCTGTGACGATTCCTGACGTTTTTAGCTCCCATTACTTCGGCAACACCAACATTACCCACAATCTTCCTGACTACAGTAACAGAAATTACCGTAATGATCATATATAAGGCGCACTGCATTATAAGGCGCACTGCCGGTTTTTGATAAAATTAAAGGCTTTTAGGTGCGCCTTATAGTGCAGAAAATACAGTATATAAATGTACACTCCGGGATCACAAAATGTTTCATGTTAAGTGTTTGTAATGTGATATGTATGTATGGTAGTCTAGTATAATGTGCATGTTGTATTGTTTAGTGTGTATTAAGTGCAAATGTATGTATGTATTCCTGTCTACTGCATTTATGTTCATTGGCTCCTACCATAAGCTTTTGATAGCTTTTCCAGGAGACCAATTCCAACCAATGTGTGTGAGTGTGAATACTGGCATCAACAAATTTGTCTTTGAGAATGATATAACATGTTCTTCACCGGTATGTCAGAATCTCTACGTTCTGATGTAAATGTGATGTCACAATGTTTTGAGGCCTCCATCTGGAGGACGATGGAGCCGTGCAGAGCCAACCTCCAGAAACGGGGGCAGTTTCCGCCCAGCAGCTATCAGGTGGGACATGTGTGAGGATATATTACCTCGTATCAACTCATGATGACATTTTTACTGGGCCTCTGCTCTGCCTGAGGGCCGGGGTAGTAATTATGGAAGAAAAGAGGGGAGACGAGCTCTGTGATAAGGACGGGAGACATCAAAGAACCCACCACTTTACCAACAGTGCTCCGTCACTCAGATTCCACAGGGATGTTGTTTTTAGTCCTTCATTGGTCATTCACTCTGACCAAAAATAGGTGTCTCAGCCTCACATTAAAATGGAGTGTATGGAGGATGACTTTTACAAGCTGATATGATGCAACCGCTATGCAAAGAGGAGTATTGAGTCACCCGCCCACCCTCCTACGTCCCGCCGGCCGTGCAACAGTTTTCCATGTGATCTGTTATATCAGTGTTTCCCAGCCCTGGTCCCCAAGTACCCCTGTCTTAGATGTTTCTCTGCTTCAACACTCCCTGACAGACAAGCCTGTGTCATTACCAGACTTGTGCAGAGCTTGATGACACACTGAGGACGACCATTAATTAGAATCAGGTGTGTTGATGCAGGGACTGTCTGGGACATGCAGGGCGGGGAAACACTGCGTTATATCAAAATGTCCCGCACGTCATATTTTCCAACTTATATTTAATTCAATTTACAGAATGTCTTTCAAATGTATGCCTATGAGTGAATACTTTTTAGGAGTGAATTTACCGATTCATGTCATGATGACTTACTTACGGAAGAGTATTAGGGCCATGCAGGAGAAAAAATATTTTGAGGGCAAGATTTTTTTTTGATTCTACACTTCTTCGAAAAAAGTCGAAATGTCGAGATTAATGTTGAAATACAATTTCGAGAAAAAAGTTGAAATGTCGAGAAAAAAGTCGAAATTTCGTGAATAAAGTCGAAATTTCGCCTTTTTTTACGAAATTTCTACTTTAATTTTTGAAATTGTATTTCAACATTATTCTCGACATTTGGACTTTTTCTCGATATTTCGCCTTTTTTCTCAGCATTTCGACTTTTTTCTCGACATTTCAACTTTTTTCTCAACATTTCAACTTTATTCACAAAATTTTGACTTTTTTCTCAACATTTCGACTTTTTTCTCGCAATTGTACTTCAACATTAATCTCAACATTTCGACTTTTTTCTCGAAATGCATAATGAAAAAAAAATCTTCCTCCTCTAAAATATTATTTTTATTTTTCTCCTGCCTGGCCCTAATACTCTTCCGTACTTACTGAAGAAAATGTTTTTGGATTTCTTTTTTCATTTATTTGTGGAAGAAATTGATGTTTTTTGTACAAGAATGTGGTTTAACACATTCAAGTCCCCCCACAATTACATCAATTTCAAGGGGTGATTGTTGTTGCTTGAACCAGATATGGTCATATTTAATGTAAACTAAGATTATTCAGATTTTAACGGGATATTCTGTTCATGCTGGTGTCATTCAGATGTTTATGTGCAGGAACAGGACCCATGTTCATATGCAGATGAGGCAGACAGGTGTAAACACAAAACTAGAGTTTCCATGAAACCCTTAAAGGCCCTGACACACCAAGCCAACTTTCGGCCGTTGGGCCGTCGATGAGCGTCTGTCGGCCTAGTTTTCATGGTGTGTCCCGCACGTCGCCACAGGTCGGGCGCCCGTCGGCAGCTTTTCAGCCGATTCGACATGTCGAATCGGCGTCGGCGGTCGGTCAAACAGTTCACTCTGTGATTGGCTGTTCCCAGAATTTCCCAGAATGCTTTTCGTCGTCATTTGCAGACTGAATAAAAAAAAAAACATGGCGGACATTTCTTATTTTTTAGTGAATAAAATCAATATTTTGAGTTACTGTACTTTCTGCATAAAAATGCGTTTTGATTACATTTCTAGCGAGAAATATATATTTTACTTTCATAATATTCACTCAGTGAATGTATATAATCACTCGCTTTCCCATTGTTGCAAAGTCTTTTTCAAACCTCGCCAGAATAAAGGCTGATTTATGGTTCTGCGTTACACCAACGCAGAGTCTACGGCGTAGGTTACGCGGCGACACGCGCCGTACGCCGTACCCTACGCCGTAGGCTCTGCATCGATTTAACGCAGAACCATAAATCAGCTCCGGAGCCGACAGGCAGAAATCCCGACATTTTTGGACCAAATTTCCTAACAGGCATAGCTACAACTGTTAGATTTCATCTATTAAACCAACATTTATCTTCCTAAATGATTTATTTCAGCCAGGGGTAATTATCCACAGAGCTGCAGGTTTCTCCCCGGGATGACGGAGCAGGTTGACCTGGTGATCTGACCTGCTTCTGCGCCCCCGGACCGGCGGCTCTTCTCCGAAAACATTGCAGCAAATTGAAACGCAGACTGCGCAGAACGTACGTGCTAGTCGGCCATTGGGTGTCGTCTTTGCGGTGTGTCTAATGCTTCTTTTTTGAGCCCGACCCAGCCCGACACAGGCGACGCGAGGCGACACAGCGTTGGTGTGTCCTCGGCTTAATGGTTACAAAGGAACCCAAAAGATCCAGACAACCCAACATAACGGCACAATGGCTAAGATGTGGAATAAAAGGACAACAGACATCGATAAAGGGAAGCAGGATATACAAGACGATGCAGGAGTGAAACTCATTTCAAGGTCAACCCAATGAGAATAATTTAAGAATGCCTTTCAAAATAAAACAGGAAATGCAAACCTGGTTGGAATAAAAAGCCGGCACCATAATAGTACGTTGTGTTGAAGAAAATTAATTATACGGTCTTTTAAATATACGTACCCCCGTCATGTTCAAGAGGTGGTAACACTGACCGTATAAGACAAGCAGTGACACCAGACTGAAGGGAACGCATGGACCCCACAATTTGTCTACAGCTGCGTAATTTCTCCAAAGTAAAGAAGAAACAAAGTCGTACATTTGATCAATATAAGTGTGGAATTTTATCTGGATACTTTTGAAGGACTTGTGCAAGTATTTTCTTTCAACAATGAATGTCGTGGTTATCACTATGAAGTCATTCCTCACAATGTGGCCACATCATTGTGTTTCTAGGCTTCCTGGTTGGCTATCTGCAGCATCGGAAAGATCAGCGGGAGCTGCTGCAATCTGATCAGAGATAATCGGAGGATAATCTGCGGGCTCATGCATCACAATCATATGTTAAACTTTTCTGATGCCTTGGACAGCAGTGAACTCGGAGCAAAGAAAAACTCTGACAGGCAATCAGTCACTATCTGTTCAACCTTTACATGACAAAGCAGCAAATTGCTTTTGAATTGCTTGTTGCGGGTGAAATCCCAGCTTCAGGGAAGAGTTTTTCCCCTCCTCTCTCAGGGCAATGAATCATAAAAATGTGACAAATATGGTTTGACACTGCTTTTGGGGGCTGATTAATGAGTGTTGCTACAGTCAGGGTGGAAAGTCCCACACAGACAGGTTTAAAGATTTCTGTTTAGCGCTGGAGCATTGAAGTAAAAGCTCTTCATGTGTGTCTTGGCGCTGAGCTCAAGTTGGCCGTGTCACATGCAATTGGGCTTTTACCTTCATCTGAACCTTAACATTTATTTAAGGCATGCTGTTGTCTTTTTGTCTGTTCCTACATTAACATCAGAGTATTCAACTTCCCCTGATTTTAGCGATCATAAAATGTGTAAAAAGGCTCATAGGAGTTTCATAACAGTATTGGGTTAGGATTAATAAAGAGCCTCAGGCTTATTTGCTTTAAATCTCGAGATTATCACAGACTCAGGGATGCAGGGAAGAATGTTGTGCTACATGGAAGTTAGATGGAGCTGAAAAGGAAACCGGAGCCACACGGTTAACTTGAACATAAGAACAATCCCACTTTGAAATGTGGGAACAAGAAAACTGTGCAATTTAACCCTTTTAAAGGCTGTGAAATAATGCAAATGAAATCCTTTATGTATTTTTGTGTTTCATTAATCAAAAACACAACCTGTTCTGTCTAACAATTTCTAAATAATAAATCTATGTAGTATTATGAATGTGTTGGGTCATTTTTAACTTTTATGAATCTTTTATGAATTCTTTTTATTGAAAATGTTTTTATTGTATAAAACCTTTTTCTTTTTTTATTAGGGATGTTTCAGAAATTCATGTTTCATGAAAAATCTGGCATAGGGTTAAAAACAAAATACTTAATTTTTTTAATGGCCGACTTTAGTGTTTCAATAGAACTGAACTGTGATTGGTTATTATTTAGATCTTTAGATCCAGAGGGAGGGGGGACACTAACAAGGGACATCAAGGATGTTCACCATCATGCAGGATGAGACAACAAAGCTCCAGGAGTGCATGAGGAAGAGGGTTATCAGCGATAAACGAGCTAATTGAAATCCTCAGGCAGCAGGCAATCTGATGAGGAAGAGGAGAAAGAAGATGAACTATCATGGAAGGATAAGCCCCTGCATGGCGGAGTGAAGTAACGGTTGATATCGAGTTAAGTGACTAGACAAGTCAGCTCTGAAAGACGGCAGTAATCATCATTAATCATCACTAATCATAACAGCCTCACAAAAGCGAAAGCCCAGGTGTGTTTAAAGAACCCTCAGGCACCCAGGGATTGTGGCATAGAATTGTCAAATTGATTTAATTCTCTGTACGAATTCTTACAGATTACTTTTGTAATACTGTATTTGACCCGGTTTTTGTACGTTTTGAGCGTATAGGAACGTAATTCTCGTCAGTTGTGTGAAATAAGACCGAAACAGGCATTGTGGCATAGAATAGTCAAATTGGTTTAATTCCCCGTACGAATTGTTACAGATTACTTTTGTAATACTGTATTTGACCCGGTCTTTGTACGTTTTGACCTTATAGAAATGTAATTCTTGCCATAGAATAAGAATGAGGTGTGTACCTGCTGTACTCTACTGCCCTTATTTTTTAACAACTTGTGCTTTTTATTATTTTACTTCTTTTCTTAGCATTTTATTTCATTTTATTTGTTATTTACTGTTTAATTGTGTCTTGCCGCTTTTAATGTTGATGTAAAGCACTTTGAATTACCTTGTGTTGAATTGTGCTATACAAATAAACGTGCCTTGCCTTGCCTAAAGAACCCTAAAAGACAATCCAGTACACAACGATGGGATGCATGATGCAGGCTTGTACAATCTACATGGAACATAAAAATGTACTTCTCCTCCAAACGGCATTTTGATGTTGGCTTGTCTTGAACAGAAGGTTGAAGTTTGTCTCCTTTAGTTTGTGAATGGTTTGCATATTGTTTTTTTTTTTTTAAACAACGTCTTGGAAGAAAACGAGGTTATTGTTCTGGGTCCCGAACACCTTAGGAAGTGAGGAATGTTGTTGTTACGATGGCCTCCAGTGCTCCTGTGCAAAACCGGGTTATTTTCCATCAGGATTTGTCGTTTTAACAGCACAGGTTTGTAAAACAGCGTTTTTCTCCATAATGTATAGTAATAATAATATTTCTCCATATATAAAGATTGCGAGCATCCTCTCCCGGGGTGATGCTGAAAATCTAATTCCCCGTTTGTATCTTCTATAGACTAGATTACTGTAATGTATTATTAGCAGGATGTCCAAGTGATTCTCTGAATATCCTCCAGCTGATCCAGAATGCAGCGCGAGTGCTGACAGGAATCAACAAGAGAGACCACGTCTCTCCTGTGTTAGCTTCACTTCATCTCAGAATTCATATTCAAATTTTTATTACTTGCATATAAAGCTCAACATGGCCTAGCTCCGCGATATTTGCATGATCTGATACCTTATGTTCCTAACAGAGCTCTCCGTTCTCAGAGGGCAGGATTACTTGTAGTTCCTAGAGTATCCAAATTTATATGTGGAGGGCAGGCGTTCTGCTATCAGGAACCGTTACTATAGAACCAACTTCCAATCTGGGTTAAGGAGGCTGACATCACTTCCACCTTTAAAACCAAACTTAAAACATTAGTGTTCAGTAAAGACTATAGTTAGTGTAACTCTAGTGTGTTAGGGCCAATAGTTGTAGCTGCAACTGCAGGACAAGACTAGAGCAGCTCGTCTTGAACATAGCTTCATCCTAGATATGCTGTTATAGAGCTACGCTGCAGGGGGGCACCACCATGATCCACTGAGCGGCGCCTCTCAACCCGTCTTCTCTCCTCCTCTTCTCTTTTCTTTCTTCAGATCAACCCACAGTTATTAACTAATATCTTGTCACCATAATTGATCTCCATTGTTCTTATAGTTTGTTGTGCTGGTCTGCCCCCTCTTTTTCTCTTCTGTGCATGTTTGCAGGCCAGAGCCTCAGGAGTTTTGTGCTGCCCTAAAGTCCCACCCTCCAACCATCACACTGCTTGCTTTCACCTTTCTGTATAGATGTTTCTGTTGGATATCTACTGACATCCTGACCTGCAGTTCCACCTGCTGACCACCTCAGTGTCTGCCGTCTACATCTGTTTATATAGTCATCTTTGTAGTACACCAACTACCCATGTATCAGTAATATGTACATACAACTCTGAGTTTGCCTGCTCACAGATAATTAATACTAATATCTTGTCTTTTGTACCGTATTTTCGCGACCATAAGTTATGTGTGTCATTTCTGTATTTAAAACACACACACGCCGCACCGAACGAAAAGGCGCCGTCTACACACACATGGCACGCCACCTTACAACAACACACACACAAGCATACAAGTGTGCGTATTTAAAAATAGAGCGGGAGCAAAACTGAGAGTTTGATTGTGCTTTATTTACTCCCTCGGAAATGATGCCGGCTTTTTCGCTCGCAGCCTTACTTTGAACGGCCGGTTCACAGCGACGTCCAGCGGTTGGAGTTCCTTTGTCAGATCTCCTGTCAGGACCCAGCCCGTCGGGCTTCATCCGCAGCCCAATTGCGCGAGTTGCGCGCTCGGCGACGGGCACGAGCCGGGCGTGCTCCGACACTCTGAACACTCAGCTGCAGCACATTAGTTAATTTGTTTATGGGAGATAAATAGAGGGACTGCCAACAGCTTGTCGCGAGTTCGTCCTGGCTACATTAGAGAGTATGGTTAGCAGCGCAGCGTTCATTTGTTTTACTTCTTTTTTCACATTGTCTGTGAGATGGGCAGGCATAGAGTCACAGATCATCTCTTCATCCATCCAGCCCTTTTCATTTGCCTTAATAACTACGTCTGCAAATCACCCGCAAATCACGTGCCCCTACTTCTCCCTTTAATGTTCTCATGGTGGTCTCAATTATGTCCATCTTACAATAACACACTGGGCGCACTGCGCGTGGCATATTTTGAAAGAAAAATAAGACGTTGATATGCGCCTAATGGTCACGAAAATACGGTACCTTTTGACAGTATGTGTGTCTCTCCTCGCTCTGTTCTTCGTCCTCTCTTTCCTATCTCCCTTTTTCTTCTCTGCCCTGCTAGCCTTCGGCAGGAGGGTCGCCCCTTACGATCCAGGTCCTGCTCAAGGTTTCTTCCCCCCTTAAGTGGAGTTTTCTTGCCACTGTTTGGCTTAAGCTCTTTCTCCAACATGTGGAGTTTTTATCTGTTATTTTTATGTAATAATTGCTCAGGGGTCATGTTCTGGGTCTCTGGAAAGCTCATGGAGCTTCTTGTAATAGACGCTATGTAAATACAATTTAATTGAATTGTTTTGAAATATCATGGGAAATGTCATATTGTCTCTGCTCTGAAAACATTTTCCATAAGCTGAAAGTGTTCAAATTTAATGCTTCAGAGTTTCCGCGTGAACTGATTCATTGTATTCTATTGGATTTAAAAGTGCATTGTTGTACTTGCAAATGTCACAGCCAAGTACTCCCACCAGAGGAAGAAGAACGAGTCATATGTCATCACTGGTGTTGTGGCTGGAGTGCAGATACTGGAAGTTGTGGATGAGGCTTTCTGAGGAAGGGGAATGTGAATGTCTCTGTGTTTCATCAGCGCATCACCACACAGAGAGACAGAGTTTTAAGGCGCGCTGGACATTTAACAGTTGAGGACTTACAGAAGCTAAGTACAAACTCATCTTCAACAATAAAATGTTGCTGGTATTTCTGGCGTCTCCACCTCTGATAGTAACCATGACTTCATACAAAGCTGTTTGGAAACAACTTCTTGATATTTGTTAGACTCTAACCAGTTTATTTTATTTGTCACCTGTAGGAACATGATCGTCTGTGTTTTATTTAGGGATGCCTTCCAACTGGACCACATTTATAGAAGTTTATCATACCATTCATATTTCCAGAGCTATTTTCCTCCCTTTTGAAACCTAATATGCTCCAGCGGACCACACAGGTTATTATAAAACATCACGCTAAAATGATTGGTTGGTGATCCGTTCCAAATCTGGATAGCTGTTTTATCCAACGTGTAACCGGTTGCTGTGGTAACTCATGGCGGTGATATGAAAAGTCAGCAGAAAAATTTGCCAATCTCCTAAGAAAACATACCAAACTGTTCCAAAGACTTGTTTGAGGAATCTTACTTTTTACTTCTGAGCTGGATCTTCTATTTTTTTTAAAGCAGACAAAGTTGCAAATACAGTATCTTTAAAGCCAACCTAAAAACTAATAAAAACATTACTGGAATGGCAGTTTGTAAAATTAAAATGTTTCAAAAGTAATACAATAAATGATATTTGAAATGTGCCTAAATTCCATTTTAAACTGACTGGTGATTCAATACCTAGGACAGTTACAGATATGTCTTAAAAACATGCTAAATAAGAAAGAAAATGTATATATAGATGCATTAAAACATATGATAATTTCAAAGATCAACAAATTATTGAGCAGAAAATATTAAATCATAGTAGCTTATGGAAAGAAACCATTTAAAGTAGCAGAATAATGTGTTCAAAGGGTAGCATGAAAGACAATTGCTCATTTGGTTTATTTTGCACACATAAATGTTGCCTTGTGTACTTTGACACTTTATACCATCATACTATTAATGTCAAATGTACTTTGCGGGGGTCTTTCTGAGTTTGCATGTTCTCCCCGTGCTTGCGTGGGTTCCCTCCGGGTACTCCGGCTTCCTCCCACAGTCCAAAAACATGCGTAGTAGGTTAACTGATGATTCTAAATTGCCCGTAAGTGTGAGTGTGAGTGTGTCTGGTTGTGTGTATGTGGCCCTGCGATGGACTGGTGACCTGTCCAGAGTGTAACCCCGGCCTCTCACCTTTAAATTAGCTGGGATAGGCTCCAGCAGACCCCCGTGACCCTGCAAAGGATAAAGTGGGTATAGAAAATGGATGGATGGATACTTTGCTAATTTCTGAACACTTTGGACGGTATGAACTTCCAACCACAACAAGTGCATGAACTAAAACACCTTCACTTCCCACTTGGTGGCTCTGGTAGCCTTAGAGACGTCAGTGCTCCAAACGGGTGGCGATCAGCATTAGATGAGACCTTGAGGCTGCGGGAGGCTCGGTGGCTGTAAGGACCCTATCCCCGCCATCATGTCAGTGGGATGATTTGTCTTGTCAGGGGCTTAAAATGGCTATTTATTGGCACCTAAATCAGTTTTCCCAAGTATTAAAAGGAATTGACATTTGCTGCAATGCATTCCATTCTTATTCAAAACTGTTTCGATTTGTTCATTCATTCTTGCTCTTTAAAGGGGACATATTATCGCATTTAATGTATATTTTAAACAGGCCTTGAATGTCTTAAAAACAATCTAAAGCTTGTTTTTTCTACATAAATCAGAAATCCAGCCTGTGGGCCATGTCACTAGTTTTACCGCTTCTAACCCCTTTTTCTGTGCTCCATTCTAAAGGGAAGGGGGGGGGTATGATAATGAGGCTCTGTGCTGATTGGCTGCTTGAATGACGTGTAGCAGGGGAGGAGAATAAACCTCTCTCCGCCAGAGCAGCCCGAGCCTGTAAATAAATACAACACTGAATTTTCACAAATGGCAACTTTATTGTTAAAAAAATAAAATATGAGTTGTATATAAATAACATTTATGCACTATTTCAGCCGGATCTGCCCGGCGGATGCTGAACGCTGCCCCGGAGCCACGCCGGGCGCCCAGCATGGCTCCGGGGCGCATCGCCCGTTACCTGTGATCAAACCGACAGATTTCGCTGAAAATCTCGGAGAGTGAAGCTGATCCAGCCTGGGACTTACCCCAGAAATCCCTGCTGCCAAAGCGGCTGGGAACCTGGGCAATTTAGTCGGACGGACCGCGCTTTGGGAACCAGGAGGTAGGCTGGAGCCGCGCGCATCACCGCGGCTTTAACCAGGGAATCTGACCGGTTCCGTGCCTAGCCATGTCTGCACCGTGTGTCTGCTTGTGTCTGTGTGTGTAACTTGGATGAATTGTAGTGTGCTTGTGTCTGTGGGGAGGGGGGCATTAATAAGTTTTATGTTTATTTGTTTTATGTTAAGCACTTTGTATTATGTGTATGAGAAGTGGTATATAAATAAAGTTTGATCTGATTTGATTTGATTTGACCGGACGGGACCGCAGGAACCGGTCTGGACTGGTAGCAGGGACTCCCGGGGACTGACCAGCGGAATTTCAGCCGGATCTGCCCGGCGGATGCTGCGCGACGGGCGCCGCAACCCCACGGCGGGCGCCTGGTGCACAGATCGGCTCCGGATGCGCGCATCCGCTGCGCATCCGCTGCGCATCCGCTGCGCATCGCCCGAGGAACCAGCTCCCAAACCACCCGGGAATCTGGATGATTTAACCTGGATCCGACTGGCTGAAGGATGGACCACTCCAGCCTGCGGAGAGAGCTGGTTGTGGGCGTGGTTTCAGCAGCGGAGGCTGAACCTATGGAAATGAGCGCCTATGGTGACGTCACCATAGGCGCAGATTCAGAATGGCTCAAAAAAAGGTCACGTGACACTGGAAGACTCAGTCAGGGGGGGGAGCAGACCCTGCAGAATTCCATGGTATTTTATCTCCCCAGTGCTGGCAGGGTGAGGGAAGACCACTTTATATATGTTAAAACAAGAAAAAACGTGTTTTTCATAATAGGTCCCCTTTAACCAAGTTCCACACTTCTTACCATGTAATAATAGCACGAGGGCTATTTTAACTGGGGAATCCTCCTTAAAGTCTCAAGCAGTGCTGTCTGTGCACACTCTTTCACCAATAATGCCCTCCTTAGTTAACTTTAATATTATCGATCCAAATTCAGCATTTACAATGATTAAAGACCAACTCTTGTAATTCCAAGGAAAAGGGGAAAAAAACTAAACAGCCACCACAACATAAAATATTGTTATTGATTGCTATTGAACCCCACTATATACTATATATAATTTTTATGTAAAAGAAGTTGAACAGAAACAATTTTTATAAAAGCACCTGATTTCTGCTAAGTGCCCGACTTTCAAAAGCATCTGGAATAAAAAGTTTAAAATTTCAACAAAATGTAATGGTCTGCTACAAAGAAATACAACCCAGTGGTGCCTGGGCCCTCATCAAGATTTCCCAGCAAACCAGAGTGGTCCTTTTTTAAAACATAAAAAACAAGTCCTGCATTTCTTTTTTTTTTTTCAATTCACTCCCAAAGGAAGGAATGACATTTTGGAATGTACAACAAAAACTACTACTTTCTCTCAACCAGTTGAATTTTTTTCATACTGTGTGGAAAAACAAAAATATTTTTCTACTCCCATCAATTTTGTCATATTCTGCCCGGTAAGTGCTACTAAGCTCATTGCAAAACTCCTGGCTGTCAATAAGAATATATGAATTCTTTACATTCTTCTGCTTGTGGTTTTGTCCCACAGCTGCAAAATTGTTGTAATAACTGTTATCCCATTACAACAGACTGTGTGATTTCAGCATTGTATGGGAATTTCCCCACGGAAGTCTAATAAAGAATATTATTGAGACCGCACAAAGACTTGGGTTTTGGAAAAGGTAAAGACAATTTTTCAGATGGTTCAGCTGCTAAAATAATAAACACTGACATTCCCTCATTTATCTCGCTATCTAGAGTTACACAAAAGCAGCCAAGAGGAGCAAGATGTTTTTCTGTCTGTGTGTGATAAATATGTTTATACACAGGGATATTTGCTGTCATGACATCATCACCTTCACCCTCACCCTCTTTACTTTAATCCAGGACCCTATTGTATGGATGTCACTAAATTTAACTTTAAGTGTAGAAAACTTCAAATGGTACTACTTGCAAGCAACTATTTGGGTTAAAGCCAGGATGTGCACACAAGCACATGCCGTCCGTAGAAACAAATGGTGCCAGCGGTGTTAACCTGAGTCAAGTTCTCTCATCTGACTATGCCTGACTTGGCAATAAAGTTTTATTCTGATTCTGATTCTGACAAGTTTTAAAACAAAGCTTTATCTGACATGCCAGCCCACTTGTAAGTGCATGTAGTGTTTGTAATTCTTCCACTTTTTTGATATACGGGCTATATGAAATAAATAAAACAGAATAAGTATACTTAAAGATCTAAAATGCTTCAGAAATGCCATAAACTGCAACAAGTTCTCTCATAGTACTATCCATCCATCCATCCATCCATCCATCCATCCATCCATCCATCCATTTTCTATAATCCTTTGCAGGGTCACGGGCGTCTGCTGGAGCCTCTCATAGTACTATGGCACATGTAATTAAGTCAACAAAGGTGTGATTAAATTGTTCTAATATTACTGCAATAAATTATTTTGCCATTTGAGTTCATCATATTGTACAGTAAGCTTTGTTCATTGTGATGCATTCAAGCAAAAATGGGCTCACTGTGCATCACAATCATACATCAAAATGTAAAACAAATGTATTTGTCCACAAAGCAAAATAAAGTTGTTTTAGAATAAAAATTGTGAAATGGCACAATTTGGTGGTGACCTATCCTAGCTCGCCATACTCATTCATTTAGCTAAAATTGTCCTTCATGAAATGGGTCTGGTGTCCCATCCAATCACAGCCATTTCAACTGCTAAAGAACATACTGAACCGGTCTAAACAGACATGGCTGAGTTTGATATTATTCACACGGGACCATCCAAGAGCCACTATTTGAGACGACCAAAAATCGCTTCAGAATTGCTGATAACACTTTGGATTAACAAGTTTTCACATCAAGACCAACAGCTTCTACAGTCAACACCAGATGCTGTTTTGGATTTCTTCTGGTGATGCCGGTCTGGTTTTTGCTCTGCCTTCGTCAAATGGTTATCTCTCTTATTGGTGTCTACTGAACACCATGCAGAAGCTTCTTTTGCATTCATTGGTACCTCTCCCCCTGAAAATCCAGAGGAATAGAGGGGGATAATTAACGCTGGTCACTCTAGTGGGTACCACACACATTGGTCCATTTTGAACCCAAACAATTATAGTTTTTTTCATTTTTATTCTGTGTGGGGTTTATATTAAGGCAACGTAAGCACTTAACAAAGGACAATAAGTGCAGAAAACAGTAATAGTGAAAAAAAGATGGGAAAAAGGACTGAAAAAATACCCACTCCATGATTTCACAACCTATTGTTATGAAAGCTTAACATTTTCCAAACACTCTTGTGGATGTGTCTTGTAGTTATGACTTTTGTTTTTTTTTTCTTTTAAATTTTCCTTGCAGGACTGTGGCTTGCAAAATACCATGACTTGAGCCAGATATTTGCCACCGAGAGCGATTGCCGGGGCACAGTCCATTTTGAGGCATGTCTCAAACAATAATTTGTCCAAATGATAATACGAATATTCTCCTTCTCATTTGAGTTGGAATCTCCCTGATCCTAAATTGTACAATATCAGATGGTCTGGTTTTTATTATTGGTATAATACAAGTATAACAAATATCATACCAATGTTTTAATATAAGTGCCAGACTGAACAGTGTCACCAACCAGATTTTGAATACTTTTACAGCTTACAAACATGGCAGCAAACAGATCAGAACACAAACAGAACTTGCACTAGGCCAGGCATTGTCCTGTTGCCCAGATCACATTTTGACCAAGCTTTAGCTATCAGTAACAATTTTCCTTGAATACTCTTGTATACAGGGACACTTATGCTCACTACGGTACCCGTAAAACAACCCCAGATCATCACCCCTCCACTTTAGTAGTAGTGTTTACCACTACTACTGTCATTTAGCCACTAGACTACCACCGCACAGTGTGTATGAGGTGTTTCTGTTTAAGGGCTATGTTTGGGTTCAAACAAACATTACACATCTGTAGTGTGGCCTAATATTGACTAATGGATGAAGTATATGAAAAATGGTGGTCCATCTTTAGAACCCTGTGGAACTCCATGACTAAGTCTGGTTTGTGTTGAAATCTCATTTTTGCATACCCAAGTTTGTTAATATAAATCAATTCTATTACTCAGCTAAATCAGCCAAGTGTGGTTCTTTTAACCCCGATAATACCCTGGAACTTCTGTAATGAAATATTGTGACATTGTGACATTGTGATATTGTGATAGGAAGAAGAAGGAAAATTACAGGGTTGATCATTTAAACTTGAAAACATGTTTCATTCTTCTTTATTGGGAACTCATTACAAAGCACTCTAAAAATTAATTCACTAGTATCTTTTGGTCATTTTAAATCCCTGATCTTAAATCTTTTAAGCACTGTTTGTATCGGTTTTAATTGATTTTATTGTTACATTATGTATTAATTGTAACTTCATATTTGTTTAATTGATGATTTTCGAGTTTAAATAAAGATATATATATACAGTATATTGAATTAAAAAAGAATGAAACATTAATTTCATTAATTTGCTCAGTCCTTGCAATTTCCTGCAAGAACTGATGTAAAACAGGATGGTCTCAGCATGTACAGCATCAAGTTGGAAGCTTTTGTCTATGTGTTATTGCCATCCAGTCCTTGTTAATATAGAAATTGTTATTGCTTTGATTTGAAAGTTTAACAAAAGAAAATGGGGGATGAATTAATGAAGCCCTTCATTTTCCCTAATGGAGTGTCCAGTCAGTCCCGAATGTTTGTGACCATCTACTTCTTTAGTTGTATTGATAGATGCCATATTTACACAATGCAGCATGACAACACACTTTTCCTCTGAAACTCTCAGTACTGACTCTTGAAGATGAAAGCAAACTCTCTTCATTTGAGTCCTTCCAGAGTTCGTCCAGCCGTAGCAAAGTGCTATTGGCACTGTGCTGTGCTGTGATTGGTGGTGTTGATACGTTTCATTAACAGGTAACTCTAGCTGCTCATATCTCCGTTTCATCCTCAGAGAGTCTCCTGAGAGTGCGCTAGAAAACAAAGGCGGCGGGGTCCTTTGTGGGGGTACACTTAGGGCAGGTTCAGTTTACTGTAAACACACTGGCAGGGGTATCGCAAAGGTCACGTATGAGTGTTTGTGTGTGGGTGTGGAGGTCTTTGTCACGGTGCTTTCATAGAGTTAAGTTGCAGTTAGTTTTTGAGAATGAAAACAGAACTTTAGAGGAAATAGAGAAGAATTTGGATAATGGCTATTTTTGATGCAGTGAGTCTATTTGGCAAATATGTATTTCAATTAAAAACAAAAGAAGAAAAAATAAATATTTGATTATATTATACACTACAATACTACAAAACCAATCAGGAATGTCCGACCAATAAGATGTGTCTGTAAATACAGAAAGATGCTATTTCAGAATAATTCAATGATTCAAATTAAATTCCAAAATACTTTCTTCATCTCCAAAGGGAAATGTATTAAGTTATTAAGTTATTTAATCTTACCGTAAAGTCATGTGATATTTAGGGAGCTATTTGGTACCATTTTGGTTTGGATGATCTGGATTGAGACTACGTCTTGTAGGGGCTCTGACCGAACAATTTCTGTCAAACAATTTGTTCAATCTTTTCATTCTGGAGACCATTCAAGCTGTTGTCGAGAAATGACCCGAATGTCCCTACTTCATACTATAGTTGTATTTTGACTATATTTTCACAGTGCAAGCAACAAAAGAAGAAAACGCATGACAAAAAGGCACATCAAGAATTTCCCGGAGAAGTGTGTTACCTGTTGGTTGACCAGTACACCCTAAAATCAATTGCCTTTGAGAATATTTATTTAGTGTTTGCCATTTGTCACCTTGACCCTTAGTCATTCTACCAATATTGGTTGTGGTTTAAAAAAGGTACTGATGTGTGTTTGTGTGTACGTACTTGTACTACTCAAGTTGTGGGGACATGCATCTCTTCACTGTGTCATTGTGGATTTCGATAACATAATTCGTTAAATGCTAAAGTGAGGTCTAGAGTCAAGAATGTATCATAGTTAGAGTAAATCTGTGGAATGAATACAAAACAATCGAGAGTCCTCTAAAGTATGAAAAACTGAAATGTGTGTGTGTGTGTGTGTGTGTGTGTGTGTGTGTGTGTGTGTGTGTGTGTGTGTGTGTGTGTGTGTGTGTGTGTGTGTGTGTGTGTGTGTGTGTGTGTGTGTGGGCTTGTATCTTTTTCTTCAGAGGTCATCCAGTCAACTAGGTGCTGAGGGAACGATTTTTCACAGGCTTTGATTTGTCTGTGAGTAAGTTGGCAAGTATGCTCTCAAAGTCCAGTAGTCTGCGGTCCCAGCAGACCACCACAAAGGACTTAATCCCCTCCATCACAGCCAGTGCAAACACATTAGCCACACAACATCGACAATACACTCAAGAGCCTCATTGACAAATCCTCCTTGCTTTCTCAATGAAATTCAGTCAGAGAGCCTCGATGTTCTTTCCCAGCAAAAACGAGGAGCCGAAATGTTTAAGTTTCAGATTCTGTGGTGAATGAATAAATTACACAGTTCAGGTCTTAAAGTGACAAGACACACATTTAAGATGCTAGAACTCAGAAGCATGTTGAACCATTAACACCCAAGGGCTTTTTGCCATTGAACTTTAATGATTTTTCATATTAAGTTGTGACATTTGATGTCTGTTTCTGCTGGCTTCAGTGTGGCAGGCTGTTTTCGTTTGAGGACACGTGGGACCTGCAGGCAGACAGAGCATCAAATTATTATTTTTTAAGTTCAACTTAATCTTTTGGGCCTTCTTACAATTCACTGTTGAAACTGCTTGGAATTTCAGTTTCATTCAATAAGTTGTGTTGCATCAATTCATTTTGCAGTTCCTCTCAAGGCACATTACAGAAAAACAGCTTTAATGTCAGTCTAATCACAAGACAAATTCCCAAAACGTTGGTACACTACAAAAAAATAATTTCAACTTAGTATAGAATATTCACCATGTTTATCTTTGCTAGAGAGAAAAAACACTCAGTGATCTGAAGAAAGAGGCTGAGATATCTCATTTTCTTGCATGCAAGGGTAGGCGCACGAGCAGCGCCACATCATGGGAAAATATTTTCCCTCTAACAATCTTATACAAACAACTTGCCAAATGTATTTAAAAAACAATTCCCATTTTGTTTTATAAGCATAACCAGCTTTTTTTTAAATGCTCAAAAACCAAGTGGAACAACTTGTAAGGGTTGAATATTTTGAGGATATCTTAGTAATTTATGTCAACCATTTCTAATGTACATTTATACCTGTGCTTAAATATATTATGATGCAAATATGAATCTTCTTGCAGTTGGCAGAGGAAGGATGCAAACCTGCCACAGGGAGTCCTGTAATTTCACCCCCATGTCTTGCCAGTAGATATTTACTTCATTATTGCAGTTGGAACCACAGTTCATGATGACTACAATCATCTCTCCTCCTTGCCTGATAGTAAACTGGTGGGCCTTTCTCCAGCAGCCAGTCACAGACCAGTACTGCATGACGCTGTCCCTCTCGTTGACTCTGCTGGCACCACACCTTGCAATCAGGCCACGGAAAAGTAGAACTGCAACGTGGCTCTTAGCTGGTTGAACACCAAATATTGCATGAGCCTCTGAGAGGGCATCATCGATGGGACAATGGTGAGTAGGCAATGGGCTCTTCGGGCCCCTGAGGGGGCTGCAGAATCTGGAGGGAGAGCCCTGTGGACTCCCAGCTGTTCTATGCAACATGCTGAACAGTAGGGGGTCGCCCTGTGTTTGTTTAAAACTAACAGGACTCCCATTAAAGCCCTGACTCCCCTCATTTAGGACTGCCATCAGGACACAAAGGACAGCCCTGGGAAGCGGCACGTTGCAAGGGACACCAATTACTGAGGCGAGGACACAGGCCAGCTTGTTCGTGCTCAGGGACATGTCAACTCATTGGACGACCCCCTCCGTCAAACCCATTGACCAGAGTGCACAGAGAGGCATCTTAATTGGTGTTGGGCAAACAGATTTTGTCACAAAGTTGCAAAGGAAGCTAAGTAGCTGAATGTTCACATTGTCTAACCCCTGACCTGGGTTTCAGGGACCGTTCAGAGACATCATTATGCTCCATTACTTTGAGTAATCGTCTCAGACTCGTCCTATACTGCCGCAGGGAATCCAGGACAGCAATTAAAAGCAATATTTTGGCAATAAATATGGCGTAAATACAAAGTGAGCCCTTTTCTCTGTGTACAATGATATGATAGTGGCGAGGGGCAAGATTTGGCACAGACAGTGGCTGGTAGGGTCCTTTAGCTAGGCCAAGTTGTTTGTGACAATGAGTTGGGGGGGAATGGGGGTCATCTCAGTCCTCTTCTTTGCATCAACCTGTCCCTTCTCCTCAACTCTATCCCCTTGCTGGACCCCCAAAGCCCCCGCACTTCCCACCCCCCTTGCCTCTTTCATTCTGTTTTAAAAGGGATTTTGTTAGAGGGAATCACTTGACATCATTAGTTCTGGAGAGCGGCCACCATGGCAGGGTTGCTTGTCGTGGCTCATGAAAACATATGTTAGAGCAGCAGCAGAGGATTTGTGTTTCGACCTCAGGTGAAAGGTCTGCAGGGTGTTTTATTTGTTATTGTTTGTTTTTCTTTGTCTTGTTTGATTACAACTCAATTTCCTTCCTTTCTTTTAGTTTCAACCTTGATGAAGGGACACACTTTCCTTTTGTGTGAAATTTTGTCATAATTGGTGTAAAAATTGTAGAATTATCACAAAATAAAAATTTTTGAAAGATGACAGTTACTTTGATTATTGACCAACAAAATCTATTCAGTAAATCTTTTAGACCAAATAAACCTCAGCACCAAAGATTATGAAATTTCCTCAAACATTCAATAGTTCGTAAACAGATAAAAAAAAAACAGTGGCATACAGTGCCTTGCCATTATTTCTACTTTATTGCATAACCACTATTTTGGGGGGTTTCATTTTGATACTGTGTATCAACACTTTGCAAAATAGTCAAAATAGTAATTTGGTGAAGTGAAATGAAAAAAAAACACTTGCATAACTTGTATCCATTTGTTCTGTGAATCAGTTCTGGTGCCACACATTGTCTGCAGAAGTTATACAATAAGTTTAAGTTTCACATGACTTCAGTATATATGCACATCTGTTGTGTTTGTTGGACCCAGAGCCCGCAGCACCACTAAGCAATAGATACCACTAATCAAGCATAGACCACGAAGCTCTCCAAACAGCTCAGGTCATTAAAGTCCATTATGAGAAGATGGAAAGATATGGCACCACAGCAAACCTGAGAGGGCTGCTCACCCAAGGTTTTATGGACCAGGAAAAGAGAGCACTCATCAGAAAAAAGGGGATGGATAACCCTGAAGGAGAAATGTCCATGGGACCTCTATAGTCCATAAACTCCACAGATGTGGGTTTTATGAAAGAGTGGGCAGAGGAAAATCTACTGCTCACAGAAGAAAACAAACAAACAAAAAAAAAACAGAAAGCATAGTATGTGTTTACTAAAAAGTATGTAGAAGAGTCGACAAACATTTGGAAGAAGATATCAAAATTGAATTTTTGGCCATCGAGGAACCTGCTTTATCTGGCATAAACACCTCATCGTCCCCAAGAACACCATCCCACTAGTGAAGCCTGGGGCAGGATGATCCTGTAGGGCAGAGATGTCCGGGTCAGGTGCTCGAGGACCGCTGTCCTACAGGTTTTAGACGTTTCCCTGCTTCAACACACCTGATTCAAACCAATGATTATTGTACAGAATCGAATAAGCTGTAAACCATGGAAACATCTTAAAACCTGCAGGGCTCCGGTCTTCGAGAACTGACTTTGAACACCCCTGTTGTAGGGAATGAGGAAAAAAATCAAGTAAATTATGTATTGTTCCATTAGGGTTAGGGTTAGGGTTAGGGTTAAGGCCGAAATATGGTTCTGCGTCAAAACTGCGCCGTGCCTACGGCATGTGGTTTTCATCCACGCAGACCACACGCCGTCACCTGCGCCGTCACTGACGTACACCTCGCGAAAATTGTAACTACGCGTCAAGCAACGCAGACCACACGCAGACGGAGAGGGCTCTGATTGGTTCGCTTGGGAGCAACGCATTTCCGGTTTCCGGTTTGAAGCAGTCGTGAACTTTCAGGGCTCTTTTCTTCGTTTATGTGTGATTTTTTTTATTTTGGTTTTTTGCACAATAGTTGTCCTTATCTCTTTGATTCACTGTGACTGGAAAAAGTTGGATAAACCATTCAGAAAAAGATCGCTAACTAGTGGCCGCGGGGGGTACTGCACCGCGACCAAATGGAGAGACGGAGAAGTCCGAAGGGTTCAATACGGCGTCACGGCTGTGGCGTGTGCTCTGCGTTGGTGTGACGCAGAAGCTTAATTCAGCCTTTAGGGTTTGTTTATTTTTTGGCAAAGTACTGTACATGTTTTAGTGTCAGGTGTGAAAGGAAAATAAATGTAGGTCCACACCTAAACATAAGAGCAGGAAGCTGCTTGAATGTGTTTGACAGATGGGAAGATTTATCAGCTGTAGTACTGCGCTGGTGGCCTGACACGTGGAAAAAATAAATAAATAACCACAGTTAATTACTCTTCTGTTGTGTTCACCATTTAAAGATCTAGACCAATGACATAGAGACCTATAGTCCAAATCCATCCATTCATCATCTATACCCACTTATTCATATTTAGGGTCATGGGAATCTGCTGGAGCCTATCCCAGCTCTCTTTGGGTCAAAGACAGGGATGGAGGCTGGACAATCCATCACATGGCCACGGAAACAACCACACACTCACACTCACTCCTATGGGCAATTCAGAATCCCCAATTAGTCTAATGTGTATAATTTATTTTTAGCTGTGGAAGGAGGCTGAAGTGCCCGGATAAAACCCATGCAAGCACAGGGAGAACATGCAAACTCCACAAAGAAAGACCATGAACCTTTTTGCTGTGAAGAAGCTGTGCTAACCAGCCAAGGCCACTATAACTCATAGATATTGATGTCATTCTCCTGACTTTCTGCTGTGGCTAAAAACCATCTAAAAAATTACAGTCTCTGTGTTTTCATATATATATATACTGTATCGTGTGTATATATATATACAGTACCTAGTGTCTTTGCTTACAGACATATAAAAGCTCTCTCTAAAACAGCTTGTGATCCCCACATGCTTCAGAAGTCCATAATACTCCCTGTCCCAAGGAAACCACTCAATCAGTCCCAGTGACTACAGGCCTATAGCCCTCACGTCTGTGGTAATGAAATGTTTTCAGACTGCTGAAAACGTTTATCATCTCCACACTGCCCACCATCTTGGGCCTGTTGGAGTTTGCATACTGGCCAGACAGATCCACTGATGACGTCATAGCCCTCCTCCTCGTCCACAGGGCCCTTTCTCACATGGATACTGGTAAAGGGAGCTATGTGAGAGTGTTGTTTGCTGATTACATTTAATACCATGGTCCTCTCCAGATTGGTCTCTACAGTGTATGACCTGGGCCTGGACTCCTGTCACGACTGGTGTGGTGAGGACCCAGATGCAGGAGAGCGAGAGGCAGGAGTTCAACAAAAAAGGGTTTATTCCACAAAAAAGGCAAGGACCAAAAACCAAAGCGCTGCTTAGCAGGATCAATAACACAGAAACAGAAATAAAAAAACTGGAGGAAAAACTTGGCAGGACACATGGAGGAAAGCACAGTGCGGACCGACGGGGAGAAGGGGAATGACAAGACCAGATATACACAAGGGGGTAACGAGACACAGGTGTGAACAATCTGGGCAGATGGAAGACAGGCGGGGCAAAACAGAAACACAGACTGGGGGAAATGTCAACCACTGACAACTCCTCCCTGAGCAGGTGGGTCTCTAGAGCTTCCAGACAAGCAGGGTCAATTCAATTCAATTCCAATTCAACTTTATTTGTATAGCGTCTAATACAACAAAAGTTTGTCTCTAGAGTCTAGACGCTTTCCAGAGACCCAGAACATGACCCCCGAGCAATTATTACATAAACATGGGTCATCGTCTGGGTCATCATATCTTCCTTCACAGCCGCCATCTTCTTTTCATCAGTGGTCCTGATGTGGAAAGAGTTGACAATTTCAAATACCTGTGAGTGACCATCTCACTGGCCCTTTCTTGGACACAGTACATAAAAACAATTGTGAAGAAAGCCAAACAGCATCGGTACCTCCTTAGTTGACTGAGAGACTTCCCTTCAAGATGCTCCAGAACTTTTATACCTGCACCACGAGAGCATTTTGTGTGGGAGTATCCCCACCAGGATGGAAAACTGTACCAGGCCGGACTAACCCTAACCCTAGGCCCTTAAAAGGTGTGGTCTGGGCAGCCAAGCAGACTGTCAGACCCTTCCCAACCTGCAGAACATACGAAACAATGCAGATTAGGGGCTAAGTATATCCTCAGACAGCCCTGCCATTCAGGACACTCCCCTTTCTTCCCACTACCATCAGACTGATGTTTCTGCTGCCTGAGGATTAAGAATGAGAGGATGAAGACATGCATACACCTGTTGAACATTAAACCCTAAACCAGACACAGCTCATTTACCTTCATGTCTCAGTTGCCATTTCCACATTTAAATAAGAGCTACACCTTTACTATTTTGTTTATATTGTATGGATATAATTTAATCTTTTATTAATTTCTGTGTTTTTTTTTGTTTTGTTTTTTTATTCATAGGCTGCAGGTACAAAACACATTTCACTGTACATTGTACTATGTATAAATATATATATATAAATATATATATATATATTTCAGTCAAATCTTGTAAGTTGTCTTTATCTTTCCATCCATTTTTTGTAATGTTGTTTCTATACCCCCTCCATCCGGTTGTAGGTTGCAGGAGTGCTGGAGCTTATTCCAGCAGTACACCCTGCCCTGGACCGGTCGCCAGCTGATTACAGGGCTACACAGAGACAAACAACTATGCACATGCATGGTCACTCCTATGGTCAATTTATAATCACCATTCGAGCTAATGCACGGTTTCGAACTGTGGGAGGAAGCTGAAGCGCTGGAGAAATCCCACAAAGGTACATGAAGGAAATTCTAATTCCACATAGAAACCAGTTGATTTGAACTTCTTCTTGTAATATTCTTTTCTTTTACTTACTCTTTAAAAGTACATTTTGGTTTATTTGTGTTAACCCATTTTATTAAGTAAACTTCACCAGATATGCAGAACAGCAAAAGTTAAAAAAAAAATGCTTATGCTTCCATGCAGATGATTAATACTTTGACCTTTCTAAATATTTATATCACAAAAAAAATTGTAAAATGTAGTCACGTGGCCCATCAATCCTTGCAGGGGATTTGTTGTTTGTATGTTAAGGTACCTCTGCAATAGTCACTGTTACCGTCGCAATCAGCCTTAAATTCCAAACACTATCATTTTGTTTTAAGTGACAGCATCTCAGAGATATGTCTTATTAAGGGCATAAATACGTGAAATTATGTGGCAGCCTGACGGTGAAATGCAGTTATTCACAGCTTCTTTTTTTATTTATTTTTTTGCCAACCAAAGCAAAAATAAATGTTTAAAAAATTAAATAAAAACAAACGTAATAAAAAGTGACCTAATCAGTCCACCAGGGTCTTCTTAGGATCTAGAACTGGGCTAATGATCAACCACCCATTGGTTCCTGTTATGAACAAAATATTCTCATTCCTAAACTTAATGTACTTTAATATTATTTTTTTCTGAAGTAAACTAGTTTTGTCTGGTGCATACAGTATGTGTAAACCAGGGGTCACCACTCTGCTCCTGCAGGGCACCTATCCTTCATGTTTTAGATGTTTCCGTGCTTCCCCACACCCCGATACAAACGGCTGTGTCATTAAGAGACATTATTTATGGTCAGGTGTGTTGAAGCATGGAAACATCTACAGGACTGTCTCAGAAAATTAGAATATTGTGATAAAGTCCTTTATTTTCTGTAATGCAAAAATGTCATACATTCTGGATTCATTACAAATAAACTGAAATATTGCAAGCCTTTTATTATTTTAATATTGCTGATCATGGCTTACAGTTTAAGAAAACTCAAATATCCTATCTCAAAAAATATTCTGAAAATCTTAATCTTAAAATGTAAGCCATGATCAGCAATATTAAAAAAATAAGAGACTTGCAATATTTCAGTTGATTTGTATTGAATCCAGAATGTATGACATTTTTGTTTTTTTAATTGCATTACAGAAAATAAAGAACTTTATCACAATATTCTAATTTTCTGAGACAGTCCTGTATAACATGCAGGACAGGTGCTCTCGAGAACCAGGGTCGTGAACACTGGTGTAAAATATATTTGCATTTATACTTATATAGATATAAATGACCACGGTAGAACGAGTGATATTGAAGACCATATTAGAGAACAACTGTTTCCTGCTGGAAGTGTAAGTGCATGCGCGTGTGATCTTGTTCATAAAAGAGTACCCTGTGAGGTTTTTGAAATTAAACAAACATTTGCTTGGATCCACGTTGCCAATTTTATCCCACAACTAAAATCCCATTTCTTTTGAGGCATTTTGGAAACAAAAGTAAAAAACTTAGTATGAAGTACTAGCACATCCACCTGGATGGATCAAATACATTTGATTGTTGCTGCGCCGCGGTTACGCTTTCAAAATAACCGCTGAAGCTCTTGCTCTCACACAGTGTGGTTACATGCAGATCTAAATCAAGCTATTGGCAACAATCTAGCTAGACAATTGATTATTAAGTGAGGTGAGTTCACAATGCTAGGTGGCTCCACACAAATTTACCTTGGTGTTCTTCCGGTTAGTTTATTGTTGTTCGTCTTCTTCTTCTCCTACTGTGTTGATATTCTGGCTTTCGCTGGTCGTCAATTCCAGACGGGGGAATCCTGGAGCAGTCAGTAGCTCGGCTAAGCGTGGGTTGGTATACATGCCGGAATTAGGACGCATTATCTGGCACTAAAAGCTCGATCTCAAGAGTTTCTTTTCGGTTCGACTACGGCCTGGCTAAGGTGTTCACGGCTTTTAAAAATTAGATATCGGTTAAGGCAACAATTCGACTTTCTGTTAGTGCATGTAAACATAATGACAGATACACGCTACCTGGAGAAGGACTGCACCAGGAAATACTGTCAATCTGTCACTTCCTGGGGAACCGATATTGGGAGAAAAGAAATGTCTCCAGAAAGACGCATTCCATGCATCTTGAAATGTAGTATTTTGTGCAGACTACAACATATATGTACCATATGTTTTGAGCCTATTATCACTTCTAACATGATGATTCCTCATAATAACACTAGATAAGTCAGAAAACATGGAACTACACAATATGAAGTTTTTACACTTTTAAACCCTGTTTTTTTCAAGGTTGATGTTCAGGTTAAAATTTCTTCAGAGTCAGCTGACCCTGAGTAATTATTAGATATTTAATACAAATCCATGATTCCACAGCACGGCATGTCATGCAAAAATACTGCATGCTTTGTGCAAAAGCTTGGCAATAGCGTATGATAAACTGTGTAAGGTAAATGAGAGATTTGAGCACGCAAAGCGAAGGTGGCATTTAATAAAACCACAGTTTTAAGTAGGAACTTTATGTCAACAAAAATCTGGACATAAATCAAACTTTTGCTCCACATTGATAACAGAGGAATTCCAGACAGGTGGAGTAGCAGGTCTGAACCTTTCAGCTATCTGGTAGGTCGCTTTATGCTGATGTCATTAAAAACAAAAATGAAAAACATTTTTAGTTGTGGTTTTAAGTATTTGGCTTTTTTTTTTAATGCAATTCGATGACTTAAACAAATCATGAAAAGTATTGACAAAATATTTTACAATTCTGAAATGGTTAAAACTGTGAAACTATTTAAAAAAAAGAGAGTTGTTGTTTTTTGACATTGATATTACTGGAAAAAAGCATCACAACCTAAAAATGTGCCCTTGATAGAATCAGATGGCTTCTGCCCATTGGTGGGAAAGTGCTGATTAATTGTGTCGTAGCCCTGTGAGAAAGTACGCCCAGCGCAAAGCACTAATTATGGGCCCTGCCTGGCTGAGAGAAAAGGGGACAAAACTCTCAACAAAGGCTCATCTCATATCTCAAGACAATGAGGAGCCAAAAGAATAGGAGAAAGGAGAAGTTAATGAGCTGTGTCACCTGGCATCTGTTGATGCTGGGACGAGGACCGACTGGTGTGTGTCTGTGAGTGTGTGTGTGTGAGTGTGTGTGTGTGTGTGTGTGTGTTTCCCTGCGTGTGACAAAGAGACGAGGCTTCAGTGTTTACGTCGGCGGTTCTTTCTTTCTTTCTTTCTTTCTTTTTTTAATGTAGGTTTCTTTTCTTCTTACAACACAATCCACAATATAGAATTCTTCAACACTATTCCGCTGCACCCCCAACTTTGATGCGACGCGACCACCCTGCTTTAACTGTCCCTTGAGGTTATTGAACCGACAACTGTTGATGCTGCTCGTAGCACAGATTTGTTAAACAAGCTGGATTTTATGACGATTATTGGATAATTAAAGGTTAAGCAAGTTCAGGACTTCTCTAAAATGTTTTTGCACACGAGTCAGTTCAACGTTGAACCGGATATTGATCTGGATCCATGAGTTCTTTGTTCGGTTTTGGTGGACCTCATTGGCAGGAATCCAAACAAATGTGAACTTTACTTGTAGTATCTTAAAACGCTTTTTAAAAATGAATTTATTATTCTTAACCTAGTATCTATTAATCTTTTTTAATACATGGTTATATCATACGACGGAGTATTAGGGCCAAACTAAGACAAAAAAAAAATCAATAAAGTCATAATATTATGAGAATAAAGTTGTAAAATTACGAAAATAAAGTCATAATGTTGCGAGAATAAAGTCGTAATAGAATAAAGTCGTAATATTATGAGAATAAAGTCGTAATATTACGAGAATAAAGTCGTAATATTATGAGAATAAAGTCGTAATATTACGAGAATAAAGTCGTAACATTACGAGAATAAAGTCGTAATTTATGAGAATAAATTCGTAATTCATGAGAACTCTAACAGGAAGAGCATCTTCTCCCTGTGTTAAAATGAAGAATATTGAGCATCTTATGAAGTTATATTTATATATTTATAATATATCTAATATTACAACTTTATTCTCAAAATATTACGACTTTATTCTCAAAATATTACAACTTTATTCTCATAATATTATGACTTTATTCTCGTAATTTTTTTTGTCTTAGTTTGGCCCTAATACTCCGTTGTAATATCATACATGGATACATGATTTTATATTATGTACACACTGCCCTTTACGGTTTGTTGTCCTTTTTTTTTTGTTTTGTTTGTCGATGTTAGTTTTAGTTAGTAAAGTTGAGCTGAGAAGCTCAGAATGCTCATTTGATATTGTTTACTTTGCTTTTTCTGGAGTATCTAAATGCAGGATGCAGTACCTACTCCATGGCCCAGCTATATCCGTGTTTCTCTACCTCCGTTTTGCATCGTTAAGGTGAATAATTCAGTAAACCGAGCACATCTGAGGAGTTACATCTCAAACTGTCAGTGAGCAGCAGCTTAAATTAATTAATAATACATCTTTTAAACTGAAAATTAGATTTAATGAATAATGATTAAGATAAAACTGCAATTACATCATTTTAATAGCCTCATACTGCTCGTTACCTCTGGCCTGGGCAGTACGATTAAGGAGCAGGAAGAGTTATACAGGAGCTGATCAACACAACAATTCACACTAAAAGTTGAGAAAGAATAAAGTTTAAAGGGGGAGTTTATTGCCTGGTGTAAATGCTCCTTTTTGACTATCAATATCCTAAAAACAAAGGAGCTGATCATTGATTTCAGATGGCAGACATCTATTGTGAGGTGGTGCATTGATTAAGAACACACTTCCGGAGGCAGCACACGTATTTATCGTAGACCGTGGCGTTTTAAAGTCGATGACTGTTTTATGAAGACTTTTTTCTCTCGTTTTATTGAGACTGTTTCCTTTATCTGCTGGTTTGGGTCCCTCTCAGTGAAGAATAAGAAGCAGATGGACTACATACGGAGGATGTGCAGACAAGTGGCTGGAATTCAGTTGGACGAACTCTTGCTGGTACACAGAGACAATAAAAGAAAAGGCACCGGCTATTCCAGCGAACCAGATGAGCTGCTGTCACGTGGTCGCAGAGGAGCAGGACTAATGTACATTTTTTGGGCAGTCATTTGTACCTGTGGCCATTAGGCTCCACAACCAGGCGTTGCCAACGGACCATCGCGGACAGGGGCGGGGGACCTGAGGACTTGTGTTTTTGCACACTTGCACTTTTTGCACACTACTTGCTCTTGCACATATACTGGACTTTTATTCTTTTTAACTGTTTTTTTTAACAACTAATCTACTCTGCTTTTTTAACTTAACTGTTTTTAACTTATTTTAACTCTTCTTAAACTGTTCTGTTGCTGGCTGACAAACCGAATCTCCCTACGGGAACAATAAAGGTTTTTCATTCATTCATTAATTTAACAGCATCTTGTGTGATTCTGCGTGTGTGGACGAATTTAATCATCAACAATGCTGCCTGTATAACAATTATGACGCCCCATATGATTGGTAAAAACTTTTCACACTCAAGGTGGGAAACATCGACCCAAACTGCTAAACCACTTGTGTCTGGTCTGTGTGAATGACCTAAAGAAAATGTCTGGTTTTATCCAATCCAAGGACCTTTCTGTGTGGAGTTTGCATGTTCTCCCCGTGCTTGCGTGGGATTCCTCCTACAGTCCAAAAACATGCATGCTAGGTTAATTGATGATTCTAAATTGCCCGTAGGTGTGAGTGTGAGTGTGTCTGGTTGTTTGTGGGGACTGCGGGTGGAAACAAGTATTTCTGCTAAACCTAGTGTATTTACACTGCTTAATGTAGTGTTAATTAACATGCATTGTCCCGTCTAAATAAACTTTGAAACATGTCTAAATAAACTTTGAAACATGTAATCTACTTTGACTCCTGTACAAAAAGTGCAGTAGTTGACAAAAATAATGGTTAGTGCGTGGTGTTTTTTTTCTTGATTTTTGATTTTTTAAACCTGGCAATATATCACAACGCTTAATTCACTACAAAAAAAAAAAAAAAATAGAAAGGTTTCTTTTTACACAGTTAGATATTCTTCACAAAAAAAATGTGGTTAAACCATCAGTGCAATTTTGTAAAGGTCAGTATATAAAACAGACTTTGGCTGTCACAGCAACATCTGCTGACTCTCATTCCTGACCCGTTCTCAGAGCACGCCGGCCATATGATGCTACGGGGGGAACACACAACACGTCTGGCTTTCCAGCAACTGTAAGTACAGTAAGCACATTTGTAATCCTGGAAAAACACACCTCAGCCATTTATTCAGAAATACTCTGGGAATCGCGGAGTGTTTGTTTCCCCTGTGGATTTCACAGTCATTAAAGGGGGGCCGTTCAGCCGCGGTTAGGGCGAGTTAGGCGAGCGGTAGCAGCAGTCATGTTTTAACAGTAAATGACGTGAAGCTACATTTGATGGCAAAAAGAAGTATAGAATAGCTTGAACTCTGTTTTCTTTGGCTTGGGGAGTTTTCTTTTTATTGACCCTTAAGGGGCCATTTCAGTCATGTTTCGTAGAGACAAAACCTATTTATGTCTCAAACTGAGTCAATTTATGTTGACAGGGCTAATTGTTAAGTGTGTGGTAGCTGATCTTCAGGCCAAATAACCACTTTTGGTTGGTTTTACTTAGTTTTGTATAACTTATCCAACACCACATAGTTGTTGTTTTCTTTCTCCACATTACGCACTGCTCTCTCCGGTCATACTGTACCCATTGTGCAGTTTGCATGCGTTGATATTTTCTATTAATAGAATAAACTACTTGGCAAGCAGGGCTGCATTTAAAGATTCCCCCTCCTTTTGTAAATGGGGTTGGCTCTGCAAAAGGGAATTCTATGTTTCATTTTGAAGTTATTGGTCCACTTCCAAGACCATCTAGCCTCCAATGATCAAAGGCGGCGCGAGAGAAAAGCCTAGCAGGAGGCTTATGCAAAAATGTCGTCTCCTCGTCGCGAATGGGCTGACATGTTGGAAACCGACGGCACTCGTTTAAATGTCAATATACCCTGACGCAGTTTGTGCTTGGTCAAGTTTGAAGTATGCGGACAAGGAGAAAAAAGAAAAGCCTCTTTCTCGCATTAATAGAATTTGGAGGGTTTCGAAAATTGCATTGATTAAATTCTCCAACCATGTAGACAGAAATCCAAATTTTAAAACTTTCTCACAGACTGCTAAATATCCGCAGTGACAGACAGAACAAACAATATATATATATAGACATTTGCAAACACACATTTTTACTGAATCTTTCCCCTTCTTCAGGGGCGTCAATTGGGTATGGCAAGGTATGGCAGCCGCCACAAATTGGCTTCAAGGGAAAATGTAACTGTTTGTTTTTTAAATACATTTATGCAATTACTCTGTGTCTATTTGTATTGATTATTCTATTACGTAATACATATAGAATAACTACAAATGCAAATCAGATCATGATCGATTTCACTGGTTATTATACACTGCAAAAACTCAAATTTTAACAAGAATATTTTCCTATTTCTAGTTAAAATGTCTAATTTTTAGTAAAAAAAAAACTCATTACATTTAAGATAAGACTCAAAAACAACCATTCGCTCCTGTTTCAAGTAGATTTTCACTTAAAATAAGTGGAAAAATATGCCAGTTGGACAAGATTTTTTTTGCTTGTAATGAGAAGATAAATCTTGTCCCACTGGCAGATTTTTCTACTTATTTCAAGTGAAAATTTACTTGAAACAGGTGAAAATGGTGAATTAACAAGTTATTTTTCTGGTGATGACTCTTGTTTTAAGTGTAATGAGATTTTTGACTAAAAATTAGACATTTTAACTAGAAATAAGACAAATATTCCTGGTAAGATTTTAAGTTTTTGCAGTGAGTGAGACTGCATTTGAAAAAGTTCCAATTTTCTTGACCACACAGATAAGCTACATAAACTTCTGTGATGAGTATTTGCTCGGCATGTTGATTGATACTCTAGTTAAGTTCTGTGACTCGTAACCTTGCCATACCTTAGCTTCCACTGAATTGACGCCACTGCCCTTCTTTATAAATAATCATCATTTTCAAGAGAGTTGAGGACATTTTTTTTGGCCATATTCATTTTTCCAAAGAAAAAGAGGATCTTGGGTACCCATCAATCACTTTACCGCTGCATCATCGGGTTAAGACATCAGCTATTTTGTTTCCACCTTTTAAAAGCAGGCAAGATGTTAAAGATTTCATAAGAAAATAGGGAACCTTTGTAAATGTTTGAGGTGACTACCAGAGTGGAGCGAGGGTGGGGGGGGGGGGCGGCGCTGATAACATCGTAGGAATTCAAACCAAAGTATTTTTTTCCCTCAAAGCTGCCATCTTTCAGTCTGACGGTTACTGTAAACACCAGTCCTGCACACTGCATTGTAGGACATGCTACCCTGCATTCCTTCAGCACTTTTAAAACACGAGGTAAAAAAAAAAAGGGTCTAAAATAGTGTGTTTCTATTGGTTGGCGGGACGGAGCATTAAGATCAAAGTCATATTTTAAGTGGGCCATCTGGGTTGTGTCACTGATCGTGCTGGACACGCTTAGCGGGGAAAAAAAGAAAACCTGAAGTTTATTATTCTTTTTTTTTATTTTAAATTGCCATCTCTTTTTCACTGATAACAGGAAAGTAAATCATGAAATGTTATATTCTCTTCCAGGGAGGCCTTTAAGAAATATGATCTCTTAAAAAAATTACGAATAAATAAACGAGCGTGAATGCTCATTGCTTTTCAGAGGGATCTGAAAAGGCAGATGTTGCAATAAGTTCTCGAACCACTGACTTTGAGTTTGTATATAAAGATGCATACTTTGGCAATATGCAGAGAAGGGAATGTACGCTATGTCCACCCAACATCTACCTGCAACATTTCTCTTTTCAGATAAGTGATCAGTGGGCACGACTTAAAAATGCACAAGGGTATGAAAGAAATTAATTCAAAGTGCAAAAAAAGACATTTTTTTTAAAATATAGTCCTCATTTTATTAACAGAGGCCAAATAAAACTCATCACATTTTATTTACAAAGGGAGGCAATAAATATCTTAATAATAGTCATAAAATTATTTTTTGCTTACATTTGTTTAAAAAAAAAAACCCAAAACAAACATAAATGTCTCATGTTGTTAGTAGCAACTCATACAAAAAAAAACCTGCCAGCAGACAGGTCAATACAAACTACTGGTGGAAAAAAAAAAAAAAAAAACCCGAAACGCTGGAGTTTTTGTTGCCAGTGATGAAGCGAGAAGACGTTTCCTTTTAGGATTCAGATACAGAAGATCCACGTCACTGAAAATCCTGCCATCTGAGTTTCTGACGAGCAGGTTTCACCGTCAAATATGGATTTATGAAGTAAACTGGGGTGTAGGAAGGGGTTATGTATGGTGTTCCTGTCCATGGATGACTGACGTGACAGAAAAAGCACAAGGTTAAGCTTCCCAAAATCACATCCTCCAGTGAGAGTGAAATGAGAAAAAAAAAAAATGAACTCACAGTCGAGAAAAATAAAATCTAAAAAAAAAAAAAAAAAAAAAAAAAAAAAAAAGTTCAAGCTCAGAGTCGACTGAAAGGTTCTTGAGATTAACTGAACGCAGACAGTCCGACTAGGTAAAGATAAACAAGAGCGCAAGGAGGTAGAGGAAGTCATCACCAGCCCCGGAAACTGGCAGGTTCTCGCTTGAAGACTCGAGGCGACGACCTTATCTGGAACAGCTTTAATGCATGCTGGGAAAAAACGGGCTGGAAAGACGTCCAGGACGACACAGACGGGATTAACATCCTTCCCCGAGCGTGCTGAGGATGAAGTTAGGGAGACACCGAGGAATTGTGAATCCCATCAGCTGTTGTATTTTTATTTGTGTGTATATATATGTGTGTGTGTGTGAATGTGTGTGTGTGTTTGAACAAGACTAAAGCCACGGCGGGTGCCTGACTAGTCAAAGCATGTTGTGTCTTAGTTGAATCACAGGCTGCATGGAAAACACACTTGGGTCTCAGAGGTTTCAGCGAATTCCAGGAGCGGCAAAAGTAGAACTCGGGCGTTGCGAGACGTTACGGAAAAGGAAAAAATGAAGAGAAAGAGAGACCTGTAAAATATTGCACTCAAAGCTGTACAGTTATCCCGGCAGCACAGTGTCACCTGCCACCTCTCTCCGTTTCATCTCCATGGTGTCTAATTCCAGTGGAAAGTATGGGATCCGTGTTGTCAGGGGCAACACAAACAAAAACCGACAGGTATTCCAATAAATCTCTAGTTGGCTGATTTTTATAGCGTTGCGTCAGCTCCTGCTTCGGCTCCCATTGTCAAAAAGAAAGTATGCCTTCGGCTCGCAGTTCAAACGTCGCCGAGGACAGAGGCGACAGGAGTTCTCTCAGAGGTCCTTTAGTTTATCCAGTATAAATAACATGACGGACACACAATGACATCAACCCAGAAGAATCCAAGAGTCATCCTGGAATACAAAAATAAAACATCTTTGCCCTTTTTTGTTCCTTTTATGTTGTCTGTCTTTCTTTTAGAGAGGTGTGATTATTTTAAGAAGCTTGAGATTTTCAGTTACTTTTTTCCCCTGATGGGGAATATCTAGTGCTTTTCCCATTGATCCCTTCAGCTCTTCCTGGAGTTGGGTTTTAACCGCCGAGCCCTACGTGTCCGCTTAGTCACTGTGGTGAAACGGAACTCCTCCACCGGGTCCACCCTCCCCTTCGGCTGGCGCTTCATGAAGTGAACTTCCTGCTGCTTCTGGTTGGTCCGCGAGCCTTTCTTGGGCCGTCCCTTCCGGTTGAAGCCCAGGTACCATCCTTTGTACTTTGCTGACACCAGAGCTGTGTAGTTGTTCTCTAGGAATTCCTCGACAAAGACGCACTCCTGCTTCCTTCCATCGGGCTGGAGGAGGAGGGAGGAAAGAAAAAATGCCATTAATTATTAACGTAGCACCATGCCATCGACCTCAATTACGTTTATTTGCTTTGCTTTAGGCCAGCGTTGCCCAATTCCGGTCCTCGAGGGGCCGCTGGCGCTGCCCTGCATGTTTTAGATGTTTCACCACTTCAATTCACCTGGTTTCAAATGAATGTGCCATTACCAAACCTGTGCAGATGAGGATCAATGATAAAGCACAACGACTTCTGCAATAACGTTTTATTTCAGATCGAATATTAAATGCTCCAGTTTGATAGAATACAACCAAACTCTAAGAGTGAGAGTGAGAAATTCCCTTAACTGTGTTTCTACGATGATACCATCATGAACATCTCTTTGCACTTGCTGGAGACACAAATTAACATAAAGGACACCCCAAAGTGTCATAGTTGTCCATGATATCATCCAACGCATTAGACATATGTAGGCCTGTGTTGAAAAAATCGATTCTAAATCGATTCTCATATTAATTCCTAAAAATCGATTCATATGTCTAAAAATCGATTTAAAAAAAAAAAAATTATTTTATTTATTTATGTATTTTTTTTTTTTTCATCATTACATTACAACTTTTGGTTATTTTTTTGTTTATCCCCAAAAAAGGAATGTTTTGTTGGACACGAGAATAACTGGTGCCATGTTTTTGCCTTTAAATATGTTTAAAGGTATGAAAACATTAAAGTGTTAGGTTATAATTGCATAAATTGTCTATATTTCATTACTTTATATACTGTCTTGGAGTTACATTTGCACTAAAAATGCTAAAAACCAAATTCTCAAAAATTAAAAACCGAAATAGACCGAAAATGGAACAAATAAAAACGGAATGTGGGAAAAAATAAAAGCGATTTCATCCGTCTCTGTTTCCTCCCTGGATCTGTTTGGTAATTCTGACCCACATGATGTTTCTGAAAGCAGTTCTATCAGCATTCTGGGAGCTGATTGGTCCTTACAGCATCATTAGCTGCAATACTTGCTGTTTAATCTCAATATAATACTAGTAGTAATATTTTGCATAACTACAGTCATATAATTCATGCAACAGCTCAAAAAACAGTTTTAATAACACTAACCCAAACCAATATCGGAATCGAATCGAATCGGATCGAATCAAATCTTGATAATCCATTCTGAATCTTAAGAATCGGAATCGAATCGATTCTTGACATTTGAATTGATCCCCAGCCCTAGACAGATGTTTCAACGCTGTTTTTGTTTGAGCTAATTTTTTTATTTTGTCTGCTCACTCCCAAATAAACTGTTGTTCTGACTAAACCTCACCAAGCAGCAATAAGTTAAAGGAAAGAAAAACACTGTCGGAAGAGGAAATCGAATCCACGAAATAAAAATCAAACAAAAACTGTCCGAAACAGGTCCCAGGTTGTGTTCCTATGATTTTACTCTGTTGTTTTTTCTTTTTAATAATTCATAAAATATCAACTATTATAAATGAAGAATTGACCTTTATGTCCTTGTATACTAGATGCACCCAAGGTTTTTAATGTGCTGTATTGCCTGTTTTATTGAACTTGTTAGTGTACATTTGTTTTCACTTGAATGTAATTGTTAACACAGGGACTGCAGTCGGAGCAGTCAGTCACCCGCAGCCTCATCCTGCGTGGACGTGGCTTTGTAACATGTGCTGAATGTGGTTTTGTACGGCTTTGATGAAAAATACATCTTTTCATGGAAATGAAGGCAGCTTGGACTTTGTACCTTTCTGCACGAATGCTGCTGGTACGGGCATGTAAATGATCCTCATCCAGGGCGCTGATGCACAAACAAATTACTGTGCTAAATCTTCTTCAACGCCATCATCCTCTTACATTAACTGTTCGATTTATGAAAACTCATGTTTAAACTTCATGTCTAGTCCTTTAATTTCCTTACTTTATTTTTTCTGATATGTATCACAAGTCTGAAATGAAGTTAGCCAATGAAATTAGAAAATATCTAGGCTTCCTATTCAGTTCAATTTAGCTCTGTAATTCAGTTTTACATTATTTATCCCTGAAGAATATGATAACATTTAATATATATTAGAATTACTTGTTATAATATTTCTGCTGCGCAAAAACCAGAGGACATTTCATGTATTCCACTACAGTCTTTGATAAAATGTGATATATGTGAGATTTAGGATAAAAAAGGTTGGACGAACGGATAGATTTTGGCAAAAAAATGTTTTTGGATAACAGGAAGCAGTTTGACATTAAAGATTTGTATTTATATCCATGTTTGTTGGCCAGATGTAAAGCTGCAGCTCAGACTGAATGGGATAAGCTGCTGTGGTCTGAAGTGGACGCTGCTGACTCGACAAAAATCTGCCTCGTAACACCACCTTTTAAATCGTGTTTTACAAATCCATTTAATGCTTAAAAGACCATGGGGTAACCAAAGTGCATCGCGGTAGCGACTTCTTGGTTTCTTCTAAGTTTGTTGCAAACAACTTATTTTTCCAAGCTGCTTTTAGTCATCAGCAGCTCGATTCTGATGTAACGTTTTGTTCCATAGATGCTAAACCTGTGCACCCCCCTGGGAGGAACAGGGATCAAATAAGAGCTGTGTGAATATGTCTTCAGGAAAGGATGGCTCAAAAGCTTTATTTTTTTATTATTTTACCTTTATTTTACCAGGTTATTCCCATTGACTGCGTTTCCATGCATCAATAACCCTTTTAAAACCCGAATATTAGCAATAACCCGGTTTTTCACGACCATTTAAACACCAATAACCCCTTTGAATAACCCGAATTTACTCATATTCGGGTTTTTAAAAACCTGAATATGATCCCTGGGTTACTCCTTTTAAAACCTGAATATTGGGTCATGTAAACACCAGACGGAATATCCCCATCAAACGGAACATGAATTTGTTTTCTGCGCATGCTCTTTTCACAAGGAATCCTGGTCTTTTGAGTCTAGGAAGTTCTTATAAACACGGAGAAACGCAAGACCAGGAGGAGACTAATCACTTCATAAATGTAATGAAGGATATGAACATTTTGGCATTTGTAGACGGTAGAAAGTACGGGGATAGCCAGATTTACAAGAAGGTGAGAGAAAAGTTGCGCGAAGCAGCATTTGTTTTGAATTTGGATACAGGAAGAAGAAGCGGAAATTACTGTAATTGCGTCATGAAGTTCTCCGTGCGTCGCTGGTTTCGAGATATCCCAAATGATTAATTACAATGTAAACGGAATATTCCAAATGTTTCAGTAACCGGAATATTAGCAATAACCCGAATTTTGACTGCATGTAAACGTAGTCATTGAGATCGAGGATCTTTTTCAAGGGAGACCTGGCCAAAAATGGCAGCTTTAAAAGTCAAAACTGCACATGGAGGATGAACTACGTCCGTCATGGGGTGTTGAGGGCATTATGGTGCTTTCAGGCCTGTTGTCAGAGCACATAGCCAAGAAAAGCAAGGTAAAGATGCAATCAAATATAGAATAAATATAATATTTCTTTGACCAGAGAGATCAGAGAGGAAGCTAGAGTGGCCGTATACTTGAGTTACCAGACATTGTCCTGCTCAAATCAAGCAGGCGTGTCGCTCCTGCAGCGACGGGGAAAGAAAAACTACTTTTTTATCGGTGTGTGTTAGTATTATTAGGAAACCAGACACATTAGGGAGTTGTTTCTGACTGCGATGACATAGAAGAAAGGGATTGAGATTGCGTGGCGCTGTAACACTTTGTGAATGCACACAATGGGGAGGGAATATCGCGCCTTAGTGGGATCACATCTGTTGTCTGATGGACGTCAGAAAATAGGCTTTAGTTTAGGGAATTGTCAACCCCAGGCAAACCATGTAATTAGGGCCCGAGCACTGACAGTGCGAAGGCCCTATTGTATCTGTAGGATTTTTTTTTTCTTTCTTTCTTTTTTATTTTTCCGACGAAATGAGGGCCTTTTTGCCCCCCTAAACGTGCCCCAAAAGTCACCAAATTTTGCATGCAAGCCAGGCCTGGCGAAAAATTTGATATTTAATGGTTTGCATTAATGGGCGTGGCCTAATGGCTCAACAGCGCCCCCTAGAAAACTTTGTGCCTCAAGCCCCACAATACGGTTTGACGTACATGCACGAAAATCAGTACACACCTGTATTATGTCGTAACTTAAAGAAAAGTCTCTTGGCGCCATGGCCGAAACCGAACAGGAAGTTGGCCATTTTGAATTAATCGTGTGATTTTGGCGCAATTTATGCCATTTCTTCGGTCGTTAATGTGGCCCGAACCGTAACGTGCACCCAGGTGTGTTATACATCAAAATGTGCGTCTCCATCCTGCAACGACGCGCATTACTTTTCTCAGTCAAAAGCGTTACCGTGGCGACGCTAGACGCCAAAAAGCGTGCCCCCCTTCATCTGATTGGTCCATATTTGATAGTTCCTATTTTCTGCCATAACTTTTGAATGATTTGACATAGAGAGTCGTGGGTGGTGTCATCTGTTAAATGTCCAGGCCTGAAGAATCTACATGAAGTCATACAAGCGCTTCCACTGCAGCCTGAATGTGCACAAGGGTGCGAGGGCCCGTTCATCGCTGCTTGCAGCTTTAATTTCTTCTTTTTCTTGTTTTGTTTTAATAGAATTTGTAAAAAAGATATCTCTGCTAACAAGCTGAAGCTGGGAATATCAAAAGAAAATAGCCTCTGTTTTAAATAAATGTACATTTACTATCATTAATGATTCAACTAAATCCTACTACCAACAGAATTATACTGATATTGTGGTTTAAACCAATGAGACGCCTGCGTCTAAAACCGAAAATACGAGTCTCTAGCAGATGACGATAACGACAGTAAAATCTTTTGTAAATGACTGCAGCCTCATAACAGCGATGATTTGAGTCATTAATGCAGCCGAATCACGTGTTTTTCAAAATATGAACTTCTTTTCCAGGTCCGAGCGGTTGCCTGCGAAGTCACGTGCCACATGCAGTCATCCTGCTCTTGTGGCCACCTGGTGTGACTAAGTGATATAATTGCAACGGCATTCCTCCTAAGTGACCATTAGTCTCTCAATGCATTGTGGTGATTGCAGTCTGTAATTGACTGATCGAGTGTCAAAGGAGTAGGCCGCTTACGTAATGGAAGAATGGCTGGGAGTTATCAAAGGGGTTTTGTTGGGGTGTACAAAAACAGCGGGAGAAAACAGATCTGAAGCCGCATTTAATTCAGCCAAGATTTAGAGCTCAATTCAATATACGCTTTTTGGTATCGGAGAGTGGTAAATAGATTATATATGTTCCTGTTATTGTAAAAGCTTCTGGAAACATAGAAAGTAACTGTATTATGAGAAAAGTTAGAACTGTATGGAAAATGCTATTTAAAAACTAAATAGTGATTCCAGCATAGTTTATTTCATATTTCAGATCATTAAAACCCAAAGAATCTTTAATTTCGTCTCCTCAATCTGTTTTTCATTGGTTAAAAATTGATCCATTTTGATTATTTTTTTGTAGACCTTTTGAAATATTTAGAAAAATTTTGAAGCAAAAGCAACAAAAAGCACAAAAATGTGAACCTTTTGAAGCACGATGATTGGCAGGGGATTACTAGTTTGTCTTAGAAAAGTCATCAACATTAAGGAATGTATATCTAGCAATGTATGGATTAAATAGTCAAAATTTATAATATATGGCGTATGGAGACAGAACAACCTATCTTTGATTTTTTTTGTTTTTCGTTCCTTGTGATATTAACTAAGTAATTGTGCAGACCATCTGTTATTATTGTTCAATTTTGTTTTGAGGGAGGGGCGGGTATAATAAGATTTTTCTTCTTCCTGCTCCTTTCTGGTTATGGAATATGCTTTTTGATTGTGTTGTCATTTTACTTGTTTGTTTTTTTTTGTTTGCATATTTCCATGATCGGAATAAATAAAAAATGAAATGAAATGAAAAATGAAATGAAAATAATAGTAAGAGTATTGCTGAATGAAAGGATTCACAGCTCTTAAAGTCTTTGAACGATTGAAAGAATCCACAGAGGTGGACACATCTGAAGCTGCCGCTGATTAACGGTCAGTACTAACTGATAAAAAGCACACGGAGGAGAGGTCGCTTCGGGACACCTTTTCTCAGTCACAAAGAAAACTTGTATTTGTTAAGATGAATCAGTATATTGTTGGGTTTTTTTTGGGGGGGGCTGGCGCTGCGTGCACTGGACCCCAAAGACGAGGAGGAGGAGCAATTCAGCATGTTATCTCTGCTTCTGCACGCTTTACAAAGACGAGGCCGAGGAAGACGCACTAGTCTAGCAGCGCTGCTGAAACAATCCCCATTATTGGCTGGAGAATGAAAAACACAACTCCCTGCTTTTCTGCACAACTCAAACCATCTTTGTGCTGCACGTGGGAAAATAACAACACCTGAAATGCCTCATTGATGCCCTTTTTAAGTATTTAAGTGGACCTTTTTCTTTCTGATCTGTGGTTGTAAAAAGACACTCACCCTTCCGACAATTTTGCCCTTCTCGTTCATGCAGATGTAATGTTCACTCTCCTTTCCTTTTATTCGAATGTGGCTCCCAAATGTTTCCGTCTCCACGACAAGAAGAGCTGGAGGAGGAAAGAAGAAGGAGATCCAGTTAAGGTCACAGTTGTTTTCAGGCAGCACAAACAAAAGGTGTTCAGATGGTTTTTTCATACATTTTTTTTTCACACACTGAAGACCATAAAACACAACTTTATACAATTAAACTCCCCCCCAAATCTATGATGCCCCACCCCTGTCTCTCCCTAGAAATATATATATATATTTTTTTCTATTATTAAGTGCAATTAGGGCTGTGCGATTAATCGATTTTAAATCTAAATCGGATTTATTAATCAAGACGATGTTAAAAAAAGGAAAATCGGAAAAATCGATTTTTCCCTTTTTTTGCAGCTGGCTGCATTACAGACAGAGCTCATCTAGTCATCTTTGTTTGGTCAAGAAAATTGTAAATGTTGTCACTTTACTAAACTCAAGTAGGATTTACAGTATCTTTCAATTGCACTTCATTCCCACTAGGGAAATGTGTTTTGCTATTTTTCTTTAAAAATAAAGATAAAATATTTGAAACAATTTATTCCATTGTCTTTTGTAAGTTTTACCAAAAAAAATCGAAAATCGAAAAATCGGGTTTTCAGAGAAAAAAAAATCAGGATTTTGTGCTCTTGTAACTAACTGAGAGGGATTGGGAATTGCAATTGAGGGTGTGTGTGTGTGTGTGTGTGTGTGTGTGTGTGTGTGTGTGTGTGTGTGTGTGTGTGTGTGTGTGTGTGTGTGTGTGTGTGAGAGAGAGACAGTGTTTTTTAGGTGCTTGTGCCTTTTAGGTGTTGCACACACAAATTGCTTTGTACCATTTTGGCACCATGACAATAAAGCTTTCCTGATTTCTGGTCCCCGGGAGTCTAACGGCTCTGCTCTCACCCCCAGCCCTTTCACTCAGACTTTGAACACTCGCTCCAACGTTCCCTGTTGATGAAGGGATTTCTTTTGAGGAACATTAAACTAAACTGGTTGTTAATTACCGCGTTATTGTTTGTTATCACATGGTACGTCTCACTACAAAGCAGTTACTGACCATTCCCTTCAGTTTGATCAAAAATCACAGGACATAAGTCATGATTATGACTTAAAATCTCAAGCAGATAAAGATATATTATAATAATGGGCAGTAAAAAAATATATTCACCATTCGATTCTCTCAGTTTTATGTTGGTAAATACAGCTTTTTTAGTCTAACATAAAACCCAGTTATGAGTCAGCAGTAGGAATGGGAGATATTTTACCGTTCACGATAAAACCGTCAAAAAAAAAACCCCACGGTAAGAATTTATCATCTCACGGTAAAAATGATAAATTCCTGTTGATGACGTTTTTGTGTAAAGATGATTTATGGTTCTGTGTTAAATCCACACACAACATACGTGAAGGAAGGAAGGAAGG
>NC_084593.1:8816133-8837940 GCF_033807715.1 Cololabis saira | reverse complement strand
CGCTTCTCTCCCTCTCCCTGCGCGTCTTTTACGCGCACGGCTCCGGCGGTAAGTAGGAGATTGAATCCCAGTGTGAGGAGATGTGACGGGACAGCAGCAGCAGCCAAGTTACGGAGAGTAACATTGGTTGCTTCCTTGTTGAGGGAACTATCCAGAGGATGATTTTTTTAATTATTATTATTATTCTTTCAGCTCAGTCTCCTCTACTCCGCTCCTGGAAATAGCACAAGTTGTCCGTAAATCGGTGCCAAGGCGTGAAAAAGATTCACCCTGCGAGCTCTAAATTAAAAAAATAAAAAATTAATAAATAAAAAAGATTTTTAAAAATCCCTCTTTCTCCAAAAAAAAATATCCTTTTGAATTTTGCGCCCCTATTTTAAAAATGACGCAAAGCCCATTCCTCAAGCGATCACAGGTTCCTCAGCTCAGCTCCGTCCGTACCTGTGCAGGATTTCTACACCTTGCAGGGTCATTTTATTGGACCAAAGAGTTTCTGCGGAAAGTAGAAAAAGAAAGTCCGTCGGGCAATCAAAAGTCATCCAAGCACCCTTTTTTTTTCTCCCTTTTTTCTTAAGTGGTGTGGAAGTTGCAGCAGTAGCGACGGCAGCAGATCCCTGGAGAGGCTCGGGGTCCGAGGATCCGAGGATGAAGGCAGCACCGCCTGTCAGTGCTGTTTGTGCGTCTGCGGCTTGAGATTTGGGCACAGAGAGGCTTTTTTGTTGTTGGTGGGTGGAAACATGTCAGCGGTTTGCACCTGATAGGGTAATCGCGCAAAGACCATCAGCTCCGAGAGGATTTTTTTCTCTCCCTCCCTCTCTCCCTCTCTCCCTCTCTCTCTCTCATGCTGGGCAAAAAGCGCTGCGCCAAAACTTGAACAAGAAGATGTAGCGCTTTTTGGTTAAGTTTTATTCTTTATAAAAAAAAAAAATCCCCCTCTCCATCTAACTTGAGAGGATTTAATCGAATAATTATCTGATCTGGTGAAATAATTATAAAGAAAGCATAAATGGAATCACGGGATGGACATAAACTGATTTTTACGCACGTCTGTCGGTTTTACATCAAACATTTTTTACTCTTCTTCAATAATCCGCGCAAATTTGTGTCATCATTGCGAATTTTCTATGACTATCACGTTGTTATGTTAGTGGAAAAAATAAAGAGTTCCTGTGTTTTTCAGCCACAGAAACTGCGTGTCTCTCTTTTTGCCACAATTGTGCGCTTTAAAGCTCCGCCGGTTTGTGGATTGGCCGCCGTCTCTTCCAGACAGTATTCAAATGCAGGTTGTTTTTTGTCCTTGATTTTCTTTCAATAATGTGCTATAACTTATTCGGCATTTAAATGAAAGAGAGGTGCGAATGCGTTTACGAGTACTTCAGAGCTGGCAGCAGTAAAGTGAGCTCACATCCCTGCTGCCATTTAAAAGAGAGACGAGAGGAGAGAGAGAGAGGGAGAGAGAAGAGAGAGGAGAGAGAGGAGAGGAAAAAAGACCTTGTGGTTCGCTTTTATTGTCCCATTAAAACTGGATCCTCGGGATTCCTTCTCCATTGATATTCAAAATTATTCTAAATGATTACATACATAACTTCCCATGCTGGGGATTTCAAAGGGCATCCTGCTGCTAGTTTAGTGGGAAATGAAGAGAAGTGTTTAAACACTAAGAGCCCCAGCTGCTGATCAACATGAGGCAAAACAGCATTAAAAAAAAAAAAATCAGCAGGTTTTTAAGGAAATTTTAACTACTCACTTTAAAAAAAGACAAAAGTATTTCATAAACTCCATGACTGTGAAATCACAGGGTTGATCTTTTTCTACGAGTACATGTGGATAAAGTGGGTTTATGTGGGTTTATCCGGTGAATCACGGCTGCAACCCTTTGATCCTGTCAACCTCGGGGCACAGTAATAATCCCTGTAACACAACTGAAGTAAAATGTCATATAAAGCATGACTAATTTGGCATTGTCTGCCTCAGGTGGGGAAATCACAGCAAAATGAAGCACATGGGAATAATCCCGAAAGATAATACAGTACCAGCGTCTACAAATGCAAGGCTTTAGGGTTTGTTTGATCAAATAAGGCTCACATTAGCTGCTGTTTACCACTGACTAAGATTTGACTGCGAGTCAAAAGTGGAGGCACCTGACAACTGATTTACAGCCAGCATGATAAACAGCAATTACCACACAGACTGTTTAGAGCCCGCATTGGTGCATCACTCATCGTCTCAAGAGCGCATGTTTGCGACAAACTTCTCTGAGCATAACTGTAAACTCAGGAAAAAGGAAACATATCAGTGCTTGTGGGAAAAGGGAACGCCCCTTTTTTATTTTTTTTATTTTCTTTCTTGGTTTAATGCAAAAAAAAAGTGGCTTTTATTGCTTCATTAGTTTGGAGGGTACTAGTATTAGTGGCTAATAGGGATGGGCGGTATGGACGAAAAAATGTATCACGATAATTTCTGGCATTTATCCCGATAATGATAAAAATTACGATAAAAAAAATACCAATTCAACTCCACCTTTTTCAAATATAAATCTATCTCGCTCTCAGATCCGCCATGTTTGTTACACAAAAACGTCATCAATGGGAATTTATCCTTCTTTCTTTCTTTCTTTCTTTCTTTCTTTCTTTCTTTCTTTCTTTCTTTCTTTCTTTCTTTCTTTCTTTCTTTCTTTTCTTTCTTTCTTTCTTTCTTTCTTTCTTTCTTTCTTTGCTTTCTTTCTTTCTTTCTGGCTCATTTCCTTCCTTCCTTCTTCCCTTCCTCTTTTCTCCCTTCCTTCCTCCTTTCCTTGTTTTCTCCCTTCCTTCTCCCCTTTCTTTCTTTCTTTCTTTCTTTCTTTCTTTCTTTCTTTCTTTCTTTCTTTCTTTCTTTCTTTCTTTCTTTCTTTCTTTCTTTCTTTCTTTCTTTCCTTCCTTCCTTCCTTCCTTCCTTCCTTCCTTCCTTCCTTCCTTCCTTCCTTCCTTCCTTCCTTCCTTCCTTCCTTCCTTCCTTCCTTCCTTCCTTCTTTCCTCCTGCTCTCTCCTTCCTTCTTCCCTTCCTCTTTTCTCCCTTCTTTCTTTCTTTCTTTCTTTCTTTCTTTCTTTCTTTCTTTCTTTCTTTCTTTCTTTCTTTCTTTCTTTCTTTCTTTCTTTCCTTCCTTCCTTCCTTCCTTCCTTCTTTTTTTCCTTCCTTCCTTCTTTCCTCCTGGTCTCTCCTTCCTTCTTCCCTTCCTCTTTTCTCCCTTCTTTCTTTCTTTCTTTCTTTCTTTCTTTCTTTCTTTCTTTCTTTCTTTCTTTCTTTCTTTCCTTCTTCCTTCCTTCCTTCCTTCCTTCCTTCCTTCCTTCCTTCCTTCCTTCCTTCCTTCCTTCCTTCCTTCCTTCCTTCCTTCCTTCCAAAAATCAGCTTTACACAAAAACGTCATCAACAGGAATTTATCGTTTTTACCGCGAGATGACAAATTCTTATCGTGAGGAATTTTTTTGACCGTTTATCGTGAACGGTAAAATATCGCCCCTTGTGGCTAAAAAGCCCGGTTCTAGAGGATTCTGCCATGTCTATGTGGACTCCAATACTCACTTGATATCTGACCACATCAGGAGCTCGAAGGACAGTTTTACACACAATGTGATGGTCAAAAAGTGACTTAAAATGTGTAAAGCGGACCAACCTCCTCCTGCTTTCATAAAAAAGGTGTGAGCAGTCTTGGTCTGGTCAGAACCTGAAGGGTCCTGGAGTGTCGGGTACCGAGATCCTTCGGCCCCTGTGGGTTGGGTTTGCTCCCCACAGGTGCCATCAGGTTCCATCCAGAGCTGGGTAGAGGAGCCAAAGGACTGTACTCAAGTAAAAGTACTGTTACTTCAGAATAATATGACTCAAGTAGAAGTAAAAAGTAGTCATCCAAATAATTACTTGAGTAAAAGTAAAAAAGTACTTGGTGAAAAAAACTACTCAAGTACCGAGTAACTGTTGAGTAACGTCTGATTTATTTTTTTAACACAACCATTCAAACAGACAAAAGTACAAAATAATCATCTTCAGGCAAATAAAATCAATAAAATAATAAAATAAATTAAAAATAATAAAAAATAAAAAATAGCTTAAATTAAAATAATCTTAAAATAAATTAAAGTACTTTAATAAGTAATAGAATAAATAAAATAATGACAGAATAAAAAAATAAATTAAGCACAAGTAGCACAAAATTTCAAGCCTTTGTACTTTTCTTTTTTAACCAGGCAGAACTAGAACAAACCCATGAACTCATAGAAACTCTGTGTGTGTTTGAATCTGTGTAAATGATGCAAAAACAAAAAAAACATGCAAAAACAAACATTTTTCCCAAAGAATCACCCAGTGATGTCATGAGATTGACGCGTACGTGGATAAAAGGGATAAAAGAAAAGTAACGAGCTCAACGTAGCCTAATGTAGCGGAGTAAGAGGAACTGTTTCTCCTTTACAAATCTACTCAAGTAAAAGTACAAAGTATAGTGATTCAAAACTACTCCTAAAAGTACAAAATTTCCCAAAACTTACTCAAGTAAATGTAACAGAGTAAATGTAGCTCGTTACTACCCACCTCTCGTTCCATCAGATCAGTTTCTGCGGGATTCGGGCATTAAATGAACACCTCAGACTCATTTTTTGTGTTCTTTAAGCACTTCCTTAAAACATTTTTGAAGAACTTGCCTTTGACCTGTTTGGGGGAGATGATTATTATAGGAGAAATGTGTTGCTATGTTGGAGGATTTGACTTGGTCTGCAATTTATTATTTTTTAAGTTGGTTGCAAGTGGCACATGAATGCAGGATGCAGGTTTACTCGCATTACTTACTCAGTAGTCATAATCTAGTGGCTGATCAGAGTAAATATCGGTTCCGGGAGCAACATCGTGAATCGTGCTGCCCCTCTAAAAACTCGCCTGACTGTTTTTTTAGCCCCAAATCCATTTAACACCAATGATTGTGTGGAAAAGGGCCTGATGCAGAAATAAAAACATTATCCATTGACATGTTTCCAGCTTCAAGGGTTAAACATCTGCCGAGTCTTGCCTTTCACAGTGTTTCGTTACATTTCCAGGCTTTTCTTTTGTCGCCTCAATAAAAATAGTTTCACTTGACATTGCTGGGGAAGTACGGCGGTGCGGCGGTGCGGCGGTGTTTTTCCTGGGTATTTTGGCTCCCTGCTGACATGCCTGCAAGGGCAATTGCCAATTCTAAATTGTCCGTAGGAGTTGTGCACAGGAGTAGAGAAGATGGGTGAATGGATGGACGGATGGATGAAAATAGTAGGCGTCATGTTTCGTTGATCAACCACAGAAGCTTTTTAGTGACGGATCTGCAGAAGCTATTATCATTGTTGATATTTTGTTTTGAAAATAAGCAAAATGAAGGGAATACCAAACCTGATAACTGGAACAAATGACACTAGTAGGCTCATATGAGGATATTAACTCTTAAAAAATAAAGATTTGTTGCCGTTCTGTTAGCCCAGGGGTCGGCAACCCGCGGCTCCAGAGCCACATGCGGCTCTTTAGTGCTGCCCTAGCAGCTCCTGGAACTTTTTCAAAAATGTTTCCCCTTTTTTCTTCATTTTTTCCTTTTTTTTCCCCTTTTTTCTATTTTTCTTCTTTTTCCCTTTTTTTCTATTTTTTCTTCTTTATTTCCTTTTTTTCTTCCTTTTTCCTTTCCTTTTTAATCTCGATATTTCGTCTTTTTTTCTCGAAATTTTGACTTTTTTCTCAACATTTCGACTTTTTTCTCAAAATTTTGACTTTTTTCTTGACGTTTCGACTTTTGAAAGTCTCAAGATTGTACTTCAACATTAATCTTGACATTTCGACTTTTTTCTCGAAATTTCGATTTCTTTCTCGAAGTGCATAATGAAAAAAAAAATCTTCCCCCAGTTATAACTAATATAGAAACATGCAGCATGTGTTGTCTTCATTCTAAGGCTTATACAAGACTTTTCATTTTTTGCGGCTCCAGACATATTTGTTTTTTGTGTTTTTGGTCCAATATGGCTCTTTCAACATTTTAGGTTGCCGATCCCTGTGTTAGCCCAAACAAGTTGTTGCAGTCAGAAATTGCCCGCCGATGCAATTGAAATGTCAGGGGGGGGAAAAGACGATGAAGAAACCTGATAAATGAGTGGGACTGAGGTGAAACCTGGATGCCGCTGAAGAAGCGTAACAAGAAATGGCTTTGTGAATGAGCAGAGCTGTTTCAGTCCAGTTCTGAGGAGGGAGGGTGTTGGGGGGGGGGGGGGGGGGGGGCAGCCACTCAGGAGTTGGGATAAGGTTACCCGCACAGATTAGCTGACAAGAGCGAGGGAGTGAGAAAAACAAGCAAGTGAGTTAAAGGTCTTACTTTACCTGCCTTGCTGTGCTTGGCAGCCAATGAAAGTGCTTTTTAAACCGCAGATTCAAGCCGTGCCTAAACTCATCATCTTCTGCCCGATTTCCCATTTCTATTTCCCATTTTTTCCTTTATTTCATTATTTTTTCAACCAATTTCAGTCAGAATAGCAAACATTACTCTCAAGTAGGGCTGTTCGATTAATCGATTTTAAATCGTAATCGCGATTATGTAATTAGAACGATGTTAAAACGTGAAACTCGTAAAATCGATTTTTCACTTTTTTTTTTTAATTTTTTTTTTTTTTTTTTAATTGGAAATATAACTTACTGTATGTTTGCAAGTGCTGATTTGCTGATTTTTTTTTTTCAGAGATAAAACTTTATATTTTATTATATTTTTTAAAACTTTTTTTCAACTTATTTTACAGAGTTTTGCACTTTATTCATTCATTTTGGGGCAAATGTTCAATAAAAAAACAGCATATTTGAAATCATTTCTTTGCCTTTTGTCAATTCACAAAATAATCGTAATCGTAATCGAAAATCGTATTTTGAGAGAAAAAAATCAAGATTTTATTTTTGGGCAAAATCGAACAGCCCTACTCTCAAGAGTGTTTTCAAGCTTTTTGAATTTGAATCATTTCATGTGCAGTCTGTCTGCGATGGGACGACGGGACTGTGGGAATCTCACCGAGAACATCCCATTGACGCTGAAGGAGGAGGCATCTGAGGGCGGGCGAGTGCTCAGCAGTTCAAAGGACCCTAGCAGGCATTTAAGGCTTGACAAAAGAACTTGGCAGATCAGTAAGTGAAGCCCAATGTACTACATTAGTGTCAGAACCCCCTCCGCGTCCCTCCCACTTTGCACTTTCATCTCTGACACGGACATATTGACTTAAAGGAAAGGAGGGGTGCCAGGGCCAGCGAGGGAGGGGTCGGTAGCTGTGGTGTGTGTGTGTGTGTGTGTGTGTGTTGAGGGGATGCATGTGTCCCATTCAACTCCCAAGGTGAGGCGATTGATGCCGAGGGGTGACCACTGACTCATATAAGCCACCCAGAAGCCTTTTCTAAACCAGAAGTCACAGGCCGACAAGCATGTGAGACCTAAATGGGACGACCCTCTTCCTCTCATACTACCCCTAAAAGTCGGCCTCACCCCCCCATTAGTTTATGCTGACCCCCCCCCACCCCCGCCGCTTCAAACACACATCCCTTTTCACACTGATGATCGTGCCCTTCTGCCGGCCACCCGAAGTCCAATATCTAACGTGGGTTCAGGTCGTAATGGGGTCGCGACACCTTGACATTGTGGAGGGTGACGGAGAAAGGAGCCAGAGGAGGGGAGGGAGCGGCGAGCCAGCTACCACGGAAACCTTCAAAGTATCACCTAAAGAAGGAGGAGGAGAAAGAAGCAGGAAGTGTTTCAGTAATTTGTCCCCCGTCACACGCTGTTTGCATGGAGTCATTAAGGGCCATTTAGGTTTTTTGCCTTTGAGGGGAAGAGGCTAGAGAATGCGAGCGCAGGCCGTGGGAGTGAAAGGTGAAAATTAAAGCATTGCTCTTCAACAAATCAACCCTGAGCACCTCAGAACGTCTCAAACATATGAATGTTACCATTAGCCGCAGTTGCCTGTTTGACATTAATGATGATTTGCTCCATCCCAGTCCAGCGGGGAGTCTGAGGTTGTCCAAAAACATAGACAAAAAAATTGGGCTCCCTTGTTGCTACTTGCTAACAAGTGCAATAACTTTATGTGACTGCGTGATCTTTGAAGGCCTCACTGAACTATTCATACTTGGATGGGCTCATTGGCCATTTCGATGTGCAGAGAAAGTGCCAAGATGTGTCACAGTTCTGCACTTCAATAACCGTCAACTGACAGACCTTAAAGTTTTTGGCCTGAGTTTGACAGATAAATGTAAACTCCCCTGGACGAGCAGGGATGACCGGAAAACTCCTCTTTCTGTTTTCAGAGGTGTTGGACAATATGAGGGCTTTAATGACATAACCAGCCTTCAGAACTGGGTGGAAAAGGGGTAAAAGTTTGTAAAAATCTAATGATGTAAGTGTATTTTTGTCAGCTCTTTGTTATTTTGTTTTTCCTCTCCTTGAATATGAATAACCTCGTGATTGTCTTCTCGGATGGCCACGGTTACCAAGTTAAGGGGTTAGTTGTTTGTAATCAGAGGTGTCAAGTAACAAAATACAAATAATTCGTTACCTTACTTAAGTAGAAATTTTGGTTATCTATACTTCACTGGAGTAATTATTTTTCAGACGACTTTTTACTTTTACTCCTTACATTTTCACGCAATTATCTGTACTTTTTACTCCTTACATTTTAAAAACAGCCTTGTTACTCTATTTCATTTCGGCCTTAAAAAAAAAAACTATCCAGTTAAATTGTTCCATCCGGATAGAGTGAATTTGGTTGTGGTTGTTTCAGATGTTCTTGTCCAGTTTTGTTCTTACATCCGTTCCCTCAGATTCCTGCAACTAAACTTGGATGTACATTCCAATAAAGGTTAGGATAAATGATAACATGCCTCTGAAGTTTGACTTTTTGCACCATTACAATACTTATAGGCAACTAGTCATCATATCTCCTGCTCTCTGAAACACATGTTAATGCTCAATAGTACACATATATGGTTCTTTAATATATTTACATTATACTAAGATGCATTACTTTTCAATGGCTTTTGTCCTTAATGGCTTTTTTCCCCTTACATTACTTTTACTTTTATACTTTAAGTAGTTTTGAAACCAGTACTTTTATTTTTCTTGAAACACATGTTAGTGCTCAATAGTACACATATATGGTTCTTTAATATATTTGCATTATTATTATTTTACTTACCGGTATTTTAATTTCATACTTTAAGTAGTTTTGAAACCAGTACTTTTATACTTTTACTTGAGTAAAAAACTTGAGTTGATACTTCAACTTCTACAGGAGTATTTTTAAACTCTAGTATCTATACTTCTACCTGAGTAATGGATGTGAATACTTTTGACACCTCTGTTTGTAATGCGGCATGAAATTACCTGAAGACTGTGGAATTATTAGAGTATTATTAAGTACATTTTACCCCCCTGCTGTGTTTAAATTGCACAGACCCCTTGATGGATGGCAGTTTATGGAAGCCATTAATTAGACAAAGGCCCAGGCTACATAAAAACTGGGAAACAGCTTTGAAAAGGTGACAAATCGAAAAGGATGTCAAAGCCCACCAAGAGCGTGACCTGAGCTCACCTACACAATTTGATGAGGACTTTGATTTTAAGTCATTAGCTCCATGTTAGGGGTGAGAAGTACTAAGTGAGTGTTCTAAGCTGAAACCTGTCAGACTAACGTTTATCTGATTACAACGCTGTCTGAGGCCCCGTTTACACGTAGCCGGGTATTTACAAAAACGGAGGCGTTTTCATGCGTTTTGGCCGTTCGTTTACACGGAAACGGAGGTCAAAGTCACCAAAAACGATCATTTCTGAAAACTCCGGCCAAAGTGGAGATTTTCAAAAACTCCGTTTTCCCGTTTGCGTCTAAACAGAGGAAAACGGAGATTTAAGCTTCAGAACGTCACATTATGCACCAGAAACTCACCAGCGTCATGTGTGCGACCTGTGTTTACAATTAGTTTGGCCACAGTCAATATTTTCTTGTATTTTACCTGTTTAATATTCTAAAGTCACACTTAAAAGTAACTTCCCCCCCCCCCGTCCAGCCTCCTGCTCATTCAAGCCTGTGAGCGCGTCAGCCAGCAGCATGAAGCCTGAATTATGGTTCCGCGTTAAATCGACGGCGTAGGGTACGCGGCGACGCGCAAGGTACGTGCGCGTCGCCGCGTACCCTACGCCGTAGGCTCTGCGTTAATGTAACGCGGAACCATAAATCAGCCTTAACTGGAAGTTACACACGTGTCATTTGTTGATGTTTTTCCAGGATTCTGATTGGCTTGCATGACGTTAAGAGCGTTTTCATGCGGGTCCGTGTAAACGAGGATTTTTTTGAAAACGTAGAGGGGAAAATATCCGTTTTTGTAAATACCCGGCTACGTGTAAACGGGGCCTGAGAAGCACCTCCTCAGGTGCAACCGGTCTCATGTGCCCGTCTCGGGTCAGATTCAGGTTATTTTAAATGATACGTGAATATTTTTAATGATTGATAAAAAGGATTGTTATCATTATTACCATCTTGTGCAAAAATCCTGTTTAATAACTTCAATTTAAATGCAAATAGGCTCCATATTTAAAAAAAAGTAAACACATTTAACAATATCCAGAGTTCATAAAGCAGAGCTGAATCGTACACTGTAAGAAAAGCCCGTAGAAATTACCGTAAAAAACTGTGAAATAGCAACAGTGAAGGACCGTAAATGTTACAGATGAAAATCTTTGTTGACATTGTGTCAGTGTTTGTCTGTCTAACTGGTAATAACTCATTTAATGAAGACATTACTCAAAGAATTCAATGATAGTATGTAGATGTTTATTTCACAACAAAACACTGCTATTAATACTACAAAATATACTACACAACACACAATCTTTTAATAAAATAAGCGGAAAAATTCAGTCAAATTACTGTCTTATAATGAGGCTTTTACCGATTAATAATGCCTCTATTTTGATGTTTTCCAGTGAAATTTAATGGGATTAGATGTAAAATAAGCAATGGCTGCCCGTAAATTGTACAGGAGAAAATAGCTTTAATGAAGGCATAGTCATGCTAATTTGGCTGAAAATGGTGAGCATCATCCTGTTCTCTGATTGGTTCATCGCTGCAAGCGATAGCAGACACCTGAAGTTAGTGTGAAATTGGAACAACGTTGTATTCCAACATTTGATTATAACTGGATTATGATACAGATGTGAAAATTGGGTTTGCACTAAAAACCTAACGTTGGCTTGAGGTCTAATTACAGTAAGGTAACATGGACTAGAACAGGGGTCGGCAACCCAAAATGTAAAAGAGCCATATTGGACCAAAAACACAAAAAACAAATGTGTCTAGAGCCGCAAAAAATGAAAAGTCTTGTATAAGCTTTAGAATGAAGGCAACGCATGCTGCATGTATCTATATTAGTTATAACTGGGGTTAGATTTTTTTTTTCATTATGCACTTCGAGAAAAAAGTGGAAATGTTGAGAAAAAAAAGTGGAAATGTTGAGAAAAAAAAGTGGAAATGTCGAGAAAAATTTCGAAATACAGAGAAAAAAGTGGAAATGTCGAGAAAAAAGTTGAAATGTTGAGAAAAAAGTGGAAATGTCGAGAAAAAAAGTGGAAATGTCGAGAAAAAAAAGTGGAAATGTGGAGAAAAAAGTCAAAATTTCGAGAAAAAAGTCGAAATGTCGAGATAAAAAAGGAAAGGAAAGGAAAACGGAAAAAAAGAAGAAAAAAAAGAGGAAAAAAACAGTTGACCAGTTTTGTACGTAAATTGTATGATGTTATTTTGTAAAGGATTACAGTTTAAAATTGTAAAATTTACAGGTTGTTCTGTAATGTGTTTTACAATCCGCTGTATCTTTTACAGTATTATTCTGGCAACCACAGCTTGTTTTTTTCTGTAAAAAACAACGTTTTTTTTCTTACAGTGTAAGAGCAGACAGTAAAGTTGATTTTGGAAAACTTCCTGAGTGATGACCAGAGGGGGGAAAAAAGAAGCTGGATAGGCCAATTTTAATCATCTATACCCTGAACACCTACTCTTAACTTGTCTGCCATGTAACACAGCACCTTCTCCTGCACAGGGAAACACAGCAGGCAGCAAAGAGTCTCACGTACAGAACATCAGGAAAAGCTCAGCAACTATCTCTCACCACCATGTCTTCTTTTCTTTCTTTTTGCACACCTTTTCCAACGGGATGCAACTCATGCATGGATATTCCTCTCATACCAGATGCAACTTCTGCATGCCTCTCCCTTTAGAGCCCGCTGCAATGTAAGGGAGTTTTCTATGATGTCATTGTTGAACACACATGACACACCAATGATTTCAAACAGACAAACAGTTGTTGCTGAAGATTACAGTAAAGATTTCAGCTCGGAAAATATATTTTATTTCATGTTTTCATCCTTTTTAGTAGCTGAGAAATGAAGATTTTACTGAGTGTTAAAACTCCTTGTTAAACTATGTCTGAAGGCTTGTTTTCAAAGGTCATCTTAGATTAGATTAGATTGAGACACTTCATTTCCTCTGCACAGAAAAGTACTGAAACCTAAAAATAGGCTTGTCTCAATACTAAAATGCATTCTGAATACCGATGCCTAGGAACACATTGAATACCTGATGCTGTTTATGATACCATGAAGGATATTGATAGTGGAATAGCTAATAGTTGCCAGAAACAGTTTGTTTTTTTAAAGAGTATTTTTGCTTTAAAAGGTTTGAGGCTGAGAAGTTTATCGAGCCTTCGGGAGGCTTCAGTCTACACGCGATACAAAGGTGTGTGTGACCATTTAGGAGCCCTCAGTGCATTGAATTAGCTTTATATATATTTAATTTATCTCAGTGGGTTCCACAGTAGAACTTTCTTTAGCTGTAGAAATGAGTCCTGACATGCTACATGTTCTGAAGCAGAACTGGATATCTTTAAATGCTGCACTCAGAACTGATAATGTTTTGGTGTCACACTACCATCAATGTTTAATTACTTGCCTTTGCTGAAAGTCTTATTACCTTATTTATAACTTCACTAACAGTTAACGTGGTGATGAGCTAATGGGTAATGTATGCTTCTATGTGGTAACCTCCTCTGTACCCTGACGTGCATCTCCACAGAAATGTAACGACATGTCAGACCACAACAAATGTGACCAATCCGCTTGGGAGCGTTGTATTTCCTTCCATGTATTTTACACAGAGCTGGGTAGAGTAGCCAAAAATTGTACTCAAGTAAAAGTACTGTTACTTCAGAATAATATGACTCAAGTAGAAGTAAAAAGTAGTCATCCAAATAATTACTTGATTAAAAGTAAAAAAGTACTACTCAAGTACTGAGTAACTGTTGAGTAACATGACTTATTCTTTTTAACAACCACTCAAACAGACAAAATTACAAAATAATCATCTTCAGGCAAATTAAATCTATAAAATTAATTAAAATTAATAAAACATAAAAAATAGCTTAAATTAAAATAATCTTAAAGTAAATTCAAGTACTTTAATAAATAATAAAATCAATAAAATAATAACAAAATAAAAAAATAAATTAAGCACAAGTAGCACAAAATTTCAAGCCTTTGTATTTTTCTTTTTTAACCAGGCAGAACTAGAACAAGCCCATGAACTCCTAGAAACTCTGTGTGTGTTTGAGTCTGTGTAAATGTGACAAAACATCAAAAACAAACATTTTTCCCAAAGAATCACTCAGTGATGTCATGAGATTGACGCGTACGTGGATAAAAGGGATAAAAGAAAAGTAACAGCTCAACGTAGCCTAATGTAGCGGAGTAAGAGGAACAGTTTCTTCTTCACAAATCTACTCAAGTAAAAGTAAAAAGTATAGTGATTCGAAACTAGTCCTAAAAGTACAAATTTTCCCAAAACTTACTCAAGTAAATGTTACTCGTTACTACCCACCTCTGATTTTACACCATTATTTTTTCAAGCTATATAAAAGGACAGATTACCCAAATATCATTAAAAATTAATGTTGCGCAATGTTCATCGGCTCCAACTCGCATAAGAAATTCTCTTTAACCATTTATGAGCCGCATAAAGGAAGTAATCAAAAGGAAGCGGAGCATGGCGAGCTACAACGCTCGAGAAAAGAACCCAGCGTTTACAGGAGTTTTGTGCTTTGATTCCTAAGTGATGCAACTCAGAAACAAGTAGAAACGTTAACTATGTCATAGGTCCTTTAACATAGCTCCACCTATCTATTAATAGCCTATGGGGTTCACCCTGGACAGGTCGCCAGTCCATCTCGTTCCAACGTGGAGGCATATATCAATCTTAATAGGTAGACAGCTAACATTGATACGTTCAATGGCCACTTTGATATTAATTATACTCTTTAATAAGCACCAAATTTTACGGACCATAAGGCACCGCATTATAAGGTGCAATATTGATGAACGGGTCTATTTTCATACATATGGTGCACCGGGTTTGAAGGCGCTAATAATTCACTAACTTTAATAACTCAGAATATCATTCAGTTGTAACTAAGACAGAAAAATACACATTTTAAATCATTCATCTTCCACAAATCCACCAATAAAAAGTGGAGGAGGTGAGCATCGTCCTGTTCTCTGATTGGTTATTCGTTGCCAGCGATAGCAGACACCTGAAGTGAGTGTGAGGTTGGAACAACGTTGTATTCCATCATTTGATTATAACTGGATTATGATACAGATTTGAAAATTGGGTTTACACTAAAAACCTAACATTGGCTTGATGTCTAATTACAGTAAGGTAACATGGACTAGAACAGGGGTCGGCAACCCAAAATGTTGAAAGAGCCATATTGGACCAAAAACACAAAAAACAAATGTGTCTAGAGCCGCAAAAAATGAAAAGTCTTGTATAAGCCTTAGAATGAAGGCAACGCATGCTGCATGTATCTATATTAGTTATAGCTGGGGTTAGATAATTTTTTTCATTATGCACTTTGAGAAAAAAGTTGAAATGTCGAGAAAAAAGTGGAAATGTCGAGAAAAAAGTGGAAATGTCAAGAAGAAAAGGTAAAATGTCGAGAAAAAAAAAGTCGAAATGTCGAGAAAAAAGTCAAAATGTTGAGAAAAAAGTGGAAATGTCGAGAAAAAAGTGGAAATGTCGAGAAAAAAGTGGAAATGTCAAGAAGAAAAGGTAAAATGTCGAGAAAAAAAAAGTCGAAATGTCGAGAAAAAAGTCAAAATGTTGAGAAAAAAGTCAATGTCGAGAAAAAAGTCGAAATGTCGAGAAAAAAGTGGAAATGTCGAGAAAAAAAAGTGGAAATGTCGAGAAAAAAAAGTGGAAATGTCGAGAAAAAAGTGGAAATGTCGAGAAAAAAAAGTGGAAATGTCGAGAAAAAAAAGTGGAAATGTCGAGAAAAAAGTGGAAATGTCGAGAAGAAAAGGCGAAATGTCGAGAAAAAAAAGTCGAAATGTTGAGAAAAAAGTGGAAATGTCGAGAACAAAGTCAAAATTTCAAGAAAAAAGTCGAAATGTCAAGATTAATGTTGAAGTACAATCTCGAGAAAAATGTCGAGAAAAAAGTTGAAATCTCGAGATAAAAAAGGAAAGGAAAAAGGAAAAAAGAAGAAAAAAAAGAAATAGAAAAAAAGGGGGAAAAAAGAAGGAAAAAAAGGTCAAACGTTTTTGAAAAAGCTCCAGCAGCCACTAGGGCGGCGCTAAAGAGCCACATGCGGCTCTAGAGCCACGGGTTGCTGACCCCTGCAATAGAAGATGTTGGATGATGGCTGCCTGCCAGCGCTACATAAGTAGTTATCTAACGTTGTCTGATGTTGCAACCTGTATCCAACCAAGGACCGACTTTAATGTGTCAGCTGAACGGTCCGACCATCAATCAAACGGAGCGGCTTCGTTGCTACCAAAGTCACACTAAAACATTTTGACAGATTTTTGATGCAGTGTACCACATAAAACTGGTTAGAGGTCAGTAAGCACAACAAAATTCATACATAAGGCGCTGCCGATTTTAAGTGCCTTATAAGGCGGAAAATACGGTAAATGTTGCTGAAAGAGGAGCTTTAAGGACCTGTTGCATTTCTTTATATGGGTTTTTATCCCTGCATAAAAAAGGCCTGTTTAAGGCGTGCTGGGCAATGTAAACGCAAGGTGTTTTATTGCTTCCACGGTGCCTGAAGCAGAGTTGAGGCGAGGGAAGACGGCTCGGGAGGAGTTATCGAGTGGTACGGCATAACAGGACGGCCTGCTGTCTGTTTGGTCGGCCTCGCTGGCTTCACCGAGATTAGAAGAGCTGGCTGGATGCAGCAAACAGAGATTTGCACTGTGATTTCCTCAAAATCATGTTTCACAAGTACGAGCAGCAGTCCCCCTCTGCCACTCCTGCAGTTGTGTTCATTGACTGCAAATAACTTCTTTCTGAGGATCTTCAGTTTGTCAATGACCCGAGTTTCATTTCTTGCAAAGCTGCGGATTGTTACTTTAGTAGCAGAGGTGTCAAAAGTATTCACATTCATTACTCAGGTAGAAGTATAGATACTAGAGTTTAAAAATACTCCTGTAGAAGTTGAAGTATCAACTCAAGTTTTTTACTCAAGTAAAAGTATAAAAGTACTGGTTTCAAAACTACTTCAAGTATAAAAGTAAAAGTAATGTAAGGGGGGAAAAAAGCCATTAAGGACAAAAGCCATTGAAAATGAATGCATCTTAGTATAATGCAAATATATTAAAGAATCATATATGTGTACTATTGAGCATTAACATGTGTTTCAGAGAGCAGCAGATATGATGACTAGTAGCCTATAAGTATTGTAATGGTGCAAAAAGTCAAACTTCAGAGGAATGTTATCATTTATCCTAACGTTTATTGGAAAGTACATCCAAGTTTAGTTGCAGGAATCTGAGGGAACGGATGTAAGAACAAAACTGGACAAGAACATCTGAAACAACCACAACCAAATTCACTCTATCCGGATGGAGCAATTTAACTGGATAGTTTTTTTTAAAGGCCGAAATGAAATAGAGTAACGAGGCTGTTTTTAAAATGTTATGAGTAAAAAGTACAGATAATTGCCTGAAAATGTAAGGAGTAAAAGTAAAAAGTCGTCTGAAAAATAATTACTCCAGTGAAGTATAGATAACCAAAATTTCTACTTAAGTAAGGTAACGAAGTATTTGTACTTTGTTACTTGACACCTCTGTTTAGTAGCCAGTTGCAGGTTACAGTTCTCCAATATGCCCATTTATGAGAATAAGGAGGTGCAGACATCCTCGTCTTGTCATCAACAAATCCCACCCACCACCCCGCATCAGCTCTGGTACATTAGTCCTGACCTGCGATTAAGTGTACTGTACTCTCAGAGGCGAGTTATTGGCTCGACACACCACCTTGTATCAGTTAATGTAGGAAGGAAAGAAAAAATGATAGATTTGAGTCTTAAACGCGGGATATCCGCCAATGTAAGAGGGCCTATTGATACCCAGAGGTGGGTAGTAACGAGTTACATTTACTCCGTTACATTTACTTGAGTAAGTTTTGAGAAATGTTTTACTTTTAGGAGTCGTTTTGAATCACTATACTTTTTACTTTTACTTGAGTAGATTTGTGAAGAAGAAACTGTTACTCTTACTCTGCTACATTAGGCTACGTTGAGCTCGTTACTTTTCTTTTATCCCTTTTATCCACGTACGCGTCAATCTCATGACATCACTGGGTGATTCTTTGGGAAACATGTTTGTTTTTGCATGTTTTGTCACATTTACACAGACTCAAACACACACAGAGTTTCTATGAGTTCATGGGCTTGTTCTAGTTCTGCCTGGTTAAAAAAGAAAAGTACAAAGGCTTGAAATTTTGTGCGACTTGTGCTTAATTTATTTTTTTATTTTGTTATTATTTTATTTATTTTATTATTTATTAAAGTACTTGAATTTACTTTAAGATTATTTTAATTTAAGCTATTTTTTATGTTTTATTAATTTTAATTAATTTTATTGATTTAATTTGCCTGAAGATGATTATTTTGTACTTTTGTCTGTTTGAATGGTTGTGTTAAAAAAATAAATCAGACGTTACTCAACAGTTACTCAGTACTTGAGTAGTTTTTTCACCAAGTACTTTTTTACTTTTACTCAAGTAATTATTTGGATGACTACTTTTTACTTCTACTTGAGTCATATTATTCTGAATTAACGGTACTTTTACTTGAGTACAATTTTTGGCTACTCTACCCACCTCTGTTGATACCTGAGTGATGACCTTTGAGATGCTAAGTTTGTTTGATATGACATCACATTTCATGGCTAAAGTATCTCTTTGGAAGGGTTATGATTGAAATTATTGCTTTAATCGATGCCTCAAGTAAGTACTTATCAGTCTAAGGAAAAGTCAGGATCTTCATTTTAAAGTCCAAGTTACAGCTTTGCAGCTCGACACTTCAGTCAGATTTGAAATTCAATTGCGAAAGTCTGTTCCAACTGCGGTTTGTCAATGTTTTGCAAGGAAGTGCAGTTGCTGTGAACCCGTCCTCTTTTTTCCAGCCACGAAAGGAACGCCGAGCGGTTGGACTGGAGTCTCTCCCTGAGCTTGTCTCTGCCCCGGTAAGCTAGCCTGAACCTGCAGTTCCACTCATCCTAATCGCTGAGCCCAATCCATTCCCCTGTCTAGCACCTCTTCAGAGGCCGCTCGCCCCCTTTGTTCTGACAATACACAAACGACCATTCAAATGGAAGGACTCTGTAATCAGTGAAATACTAGCCTCTGGGCTTTGTGGCATAGAAAGAAAAAGGGAGGGAAAAAGAGAGCTACATAGAGAGAGGAGAGGGAGAAAATCCATCCATGACCAATCAACTCTAACTACCTGTCTGGCTTTTTAGCTGCAGATGTTATTTGGGAAAGACGAGAAAAAATGTGCCCATTCCAGATGTAAGATGTACAAAGGGAAGGCAGGCTGGTACCTCCACCCACAGGAAAAAAAAAAGAAAAAAAAAAAGGCTGGACCCTTCCACACCCATCCATCTTTGATATGGCTGATGTTGTTTTTGCTCTTGCCTACATCGTTTCCTTCAAACAAATATGTGATGCATTGCATCACCTTACTAAGAGAGGGAAGAGAAAATATGCCAGATGGAGACTCGAGTTGCACGCAGTACTTGACAGTGCTGATGTTTCTGGATCACTTTTATGCAGAGGTGTCAAGTAACAAAGTAAAAATACTTCGTTACGTTACTTAAGTAGAAATTTTGGTTATCTATACTTCACTGGAGTAATTATTTTTCAGACGACTTTTTACTTCTACTCCTTACATTTTCACGCAATTATCTGTACTTTTTACTCCTTACATTTTAAAAACAGCCTCGTTACTCTATTTCATTTCGGCCTTTAAAAGTGAATTTGGTTGTGGTTGTTTCAGATGTTCTTGTCCAGTTTTGTTCTTACATGCGTTGCCCTCAGATTCCTGCAACTAAACTTGGATGTACATTCCAATAAAGGTTAGGATAAATGATAACATGCCTCTGAAGTTTGACTTTTTGCACCATTACAATACTTATAGGCAACTAGTCATCATATCTTCTGCATTCATTTTCAATGGCTTTTGTCCTTAATGGCTTTTTTTCCCCTTACATTACTTTTACTTTTATACTTTAAGTAGTTTTGAAAGTACTCTTATACTTTTACTTGAGTAAAAAACTTGAGTTGATACTTCAACTTTTTATTTATTTATTTTTTTTAATCTTTTTATTTTTAAACTGTAGTATCTATACTTCTACCTGAGTAATGAATGTGAATACTTTTGACACCTCTGCTTTTATGGAGGTGAAATGGGTAAAAAATAATAAGAATATGTGTTGAAGGGGGAAGTAATACTGTGTCTCTGGAAATTCAAGCCACAAAATGCATTTTAGTTTGGAGAAATGTATAAATGAAGTTTTTACTTTTTTTTCAAGAACATCGACTGAGTCAAAAAGACTAATTACTATTCAAATTGTAATTTAAATGAATGGCCCAAGCAAGCTTGATTCATTAAGTTGGTGAAGATAAAGAAAAACATCAAACGGCTCTGCTCATAAACGTGTCTGGTCCTACTTTGTAAAATAAAGACAAGAACATCTGAGAAGAAGAGTGAGCTATATGAGGCCGCCTGGTGTTTGGATTCAGGTCTCAAAGACCGTTTTAGTTTGTGTTTGCATTTTCTCTGCTTTGCAAGTTTTAAGATAAATACAGATATTTGACAAAGTTAAGCCAATTACGGGGCCGAGCTGAAACGGAAGCGGTTAAACCAGTAAATCGCGTCCCGTTCAGGTGCAGTTTCGGTGGAAAAGTGTTGTGGCTCAAGAAATTCATGAGCTCAGCCCTGAAAAACAACTGGGGATTTAGCCTCACCAGTCACAAGCGTTTCTTTCCCTTTTCTTTTATTATAATGAATATTTTCCCTTTGTCGGGGGGTGGGTGGAGAGCAGCGCTTGGTTACGCTGCACTTTCTTGTGTCACATGAACTTTCTTTTGATAGGGTGCCCCCACTTGGTCTGGAGTGGTATTGTTACATAGTGTGCCTTTAATGTTTTCTAGATTTCTCTAGATTTTTATCGATTTTCTTTCAGCTTGTATTTTATTCTGTATCATATGCAGACGAGGGTAGTAACGAGTTACATTTACTCCGTTACATTTACTTGAGTAAGTTTTGGGAAATGTTGTACTTTTAGGAGTAGTTTTGAATCACTATACTTTTTACTTTTACTTGAGTAGATTTGTGAAGAAGAAACTGTTCCTCTTACTCCGCTACATTAGGCTACGTTGAGCTGTTACTTTTCTTTTATCCCCTTTATCCACGTACAGGTCAATCTCATGACATCACTGAGTGATTCTTTGGGAAAAATGTTTGTTTTTGCATGTTTTGTCACATTTACACAGACTCAAACACACACAGAGTTTCTATGAGTTCATGTTTGTTCTAGTTCTGCCTGGTTAAAAAAGAAAAGTACAAAGGCTTGAAATTTTTGTGCTACTTGTACTTAATTTTTTTTTTTAATTCTGTTATTATTTTATTATTTATTAAAGTACTTGAATTTACTTTAAGATTTTTTTTTAATTTAAGCTATTTTTTATTTTTTATTAATTTTAATTTATTTGATTATTTTATTGATTGAATTGCCTGAAGATGATTATTTTGTACTTTTGTCTGTTTGAATGGTTGTGTTAAAAAAATAAATCAGACGTTACTTGTTCTAGTTCTGCCTGGTTAAAAAAGAAAAGTACAAAGGCTTGAAATTTTGTGCTACTTGTGCATAATTTATTTTTTTATTCTGTTATTATTTTAAGTACTTGAATTTACTTTAAGTTTATTTTAATTTAAGCTATTTTTTATTAATTTTATTTTATTTTATTGATTTAATTTGCCTGAAGATGATTATTTTGTACTTTTGTCTGTTTGAATGGTTGTGTTAAAAAAATAAATCAGACGTTACTCAACAGTTACTCAGTACTTGAGTAGTTTTTTCACCACGTACTTTTTTACTTTTACTCAAGTAATTATTTGGATGACCACTTTTTACTTCTACTTGTTCATATTATTCTGAAGTAACAGTACTTTTACTTGATTACAGTTTTTGGCTCCTCTACCCACCTCTGATCATATGTTTGTAATATAGTTAAAACAAGCAAATTGAATTCATTGTAATGTACATATCCACTTCTAATCTATCTTTATTTATTTGTGTATCCTTTAACCAACCAGAGTCCTGAAAAAAAAAGAAGAAAAAGCTGCCCCACACAGAGAGAAAAACAACCAATCATTACAACAATGCCGCTTTGCTTTAACACATGAAGGCCTAAG